>NC_079227.1:8276784-8361784 GCF_029633865.1 Lampris incognitus
CCCCCCCCCTCTGCCGATCCGGGGAGGGCTGCAGACTACTACATGCCTCCTCCCATACATGCGGAGTCGCCAGCCGCTTCTTTTCACCTGACAGTGAGGAGTTTCACCAGGGGGACGTAGCGCGTGGGAAGCTAGTTCCCCCCCCCCCCTTGACCAACCAGAGGAGGCGCTAGTGCAGCGATCAGGGCACATACCCACATCCGGCTTCCCACCCACAGACACGGCCAATTGTGTCTGTAGGGACGCCCGAACAAGCCGGAGGTAACACGGGGATTCGAACCGGCGATCCCCGTGTTGGTAGGTAAAGGAATAGACCGCTACACCACCCGGACGCCAGTGCTAATAATCTTAACTGAGATCTTCATCTTTATCACTGGGGCGGTATGGTGGTCTGGTGGTTAGCGCTGTTGACTCACAGCAAGAAGGTCCTGGGTTCGAACCCCAGGCCGTCCCGGGTCCTTTCTGTGCGGAGTTTGCATGTTCTCCCCGTGTCGGCGTGGGTTTCCTCCGGGTGCTCCGGGTTCCTCCCGCCATCAAAAAGACATGCATGTTGGGGTTGATACTCCTGTCTGCGACCCTGACCAAGGCAATGGGAAGAAGAACTGGAGTTGGTCCCCCGGGCGCTGTGGGCAGCCACCGTGCACAGGGATGACTTTCCCCACGGGAACCAATAAAGCACACCATCATCACATCCGTTTACCCAGAAGACTTTCCAGGGCCCTTCATACATTTATCCAGACTGACTGAGCTTCAGGCTCTATTTCAGCCCCGTCCTACTCCACGGTAATGAACTTACACACCTGAGAGCTGCCCAGCATTAATGCAATTTTCTACTCTGTCCCCTGGGAGCTATCCAGTACAACCAGTCTTCCCCTTTCAACCAATGAGCAACTCCACTGGTGTTGTCCATTGGGTTAAATGTCTTGAGATTAGAGTTGCGATTACTTTTCCTTTTCTAAGCTAGACTTTGCCAAACAGTCCAGGACTCAGGCCTGCTATATTCTGAATACAAGCCCACCAGTACTAGTCTTGAATGGGACCCAGAGACACTGTGTGAGACACTGAGTTTATTCCATGTAGCAGGACAAACCAGGGTCCGCCATGCTAGCACGCTGCTAACCTATCCTTGTCTAATGTAGCCTAGCATAGTGTAGCCTAGCATAGTGTAGCCTGGCATAGTGTAGCCGGGCATAGTGTAGCCTGCTATACTGTAACCTAGCATACTGTAGCCTGGCATACTGTAGCCTGGCATAGTGTAGCCTGGCATACTGTAGCCTGGCATAGTGTAGCCTGGCGTAGTGTAGCCTAGCGTAGTGTAGCCTGACATGGTGTAGCCTGGCA
Source organism: Lampris incognitus (assembly GCF_029633865.1). Taxonomy (NCBI): domain Eukaryota; kingdom Metazoa; phylum Chordata; class Actinopteri; order Lampriformes; family Lampridae; genus Lampris; species Lampris incognitus. The sequence continues at coordinate 8,278,126 of NC_079227.1, forward strand.
TAGTGTAGCCTGGCGTAGTGTAGCCTAGCGTAGTGTAGCCTGACATGGTGTAGCCTGGCATAGTGTAGCTTGGCATAGTGTAGCCGGGCATAGTGTAGCCTGGGATAGTGTAGCTGGGCATAGTGTAGCCTGGCATAGTGTAGCTGTGCATAGTGTAGCCGGGCATAGTGTAGCTTGGCATAGTGTAGCCTGATTTAGTGTAGTTTGGCATAGTGTAGCCTAGCATACTGTAGCCTGGCATAGTGTAGCCTGGCATAGTGTAGCCTGGGATAGTGTAGCCTAGCATAGTGCAGCCTGGCATAGTGTAGCCTAGCATAGTGCAGCCTGGCATAGTGTAGCCAGGCATAGTGTAGCCTGGCATAGTGTAGCCTGGTTTAGTGAAGTTTGGCATAGTGTAGCCTAGCACAGTGTAGCCTAGCATAGTGTAGCCTGGCATAGTGTAGCCTAGCATAGTGTAGCCTGGTTTAGTGTAGCCTAGCATAGTGTAGCCTGGTTTAGTGTAGTTTGGCATAGTGTAGCCTAGCATAGTGTAGCCTGGCATAGCCTGACCTCAAGCACTGTGGCCTGTCAGCCAGCCCAAATTCCTCAGAGCTGGCAGCCACACAGACCTGCTGCAGCAAGACAGACAGTTATTATGATGGAGGTAATGGGACAGGAATGGTCTCGCAACAACACAGACACGCACACAAAGATGACCTCAAAGACCACCTGACATAAATGCATGCACACAAACACACAAAAAACTCACAGAGACTCACCCACACACACACACACACACACACACAGAGTGCATTTACATGCATAACAATAACCCAGTTATTGCAAGTAATCAGTCAAGGCCATATTTCAACTGCATGGTTTTAAATAGTCCCGTTTCTCTGAAAGCTTGGGACACATTGCCTCTTTCAATTATTCGTTCATGATTTCAGCACTTGTTGTGTCACTGCCCAGTTGTGACACAGACAGTCCTGCAGCCAGCGTGGCGTGGCTGACCCGTTTACTGTGCATGTGTTATCGTTGTTTGTACGCGCTATTGGGAAACAACACGCCACGAGCGGTCCTGATTGCCATCCTGACAGGTGACTAACTGTCCGCCGGGCCACATCCGGATGTGTTCCCTGAGGGCACCGTGGCAGAACTTCAGTTCTTGGGCGAGACGGCGAAACTCGCCAGTGTCCTCACTAAAACTGAGCCGAGCCTGTCGTTTTGTGTTTCCTAAAGACAAAATCGAGAGACGAAAACAGAGCGTGGTGAAGTAAATTACTTTATTTCAGACTTGGCGTGCAGTGGCCTGAAAGGAAGGCCCTGGCTCTTCTTCAGCCCTGCCTTTCCTGCTCCCAGAACCAGAACCATGTTTATTGGCCAGGTAGGTTTGCACATACATGGAGTGTGACTGCGGTTTCGTGGCTCCCTCGGTGTACTTAACATGGACTAACAACACTACAACGCAACAATCTGCAGATATACACACAAGGACTGACTATAAGAGGCGATAAAGTGCCACGGTGCTGAGAGTTACTCGGGATCGACTTTGCCAAGGAAGTCGTTCACCTGCTGGCCTCGCCGACGCCGTCATGGCATACCGCGTTGGGTGTAGTTTCTCATCATAACACCACGAGACAAGAGTCTGCGGTGGCACCCAGACCCAACAGGTTCACGGCGGTCTCACGTTTCAACCCTTCTTAAAAACACAGCATTCCACCGTGTTTGTATTGTTCAAACAACGTCCCGGCCGCGGTGTCTGGCGGCCTTTCATATCCGCAGGCTCCAAAAAGCACAGTGTCGACCGGCTGTGGCCGAGCAAAGCCCAAGGTGCTGCAGCCGGCCCAAGCTTTCCCCTGATAATGAGAAGCAGATAAACCCTCTACACCAGTGTTTCTCAACCGGGGGTCCGCGGACCCCTAGTGGTCCGTGGTGTGATTGCAAAATAAAATATCTTTAAAAAAAAAGATCCTATGACATTTATAGAAACAGGATTATTTTACTCAAATGTGACTGAGACCTTTATCTACCTAAACTATAAAGGGTAACAGGACTTTTTTCTCTAATTACATCTGTTTCACAAGTGTCATTTATTGCATTTTAATAAGAGATCTCGCTCCCGTTTGCATTGTTAAAAGTTACTGCATAAAAATCCTGTGTTGTTACATATATCTGAAAGTTACTGAATACATATTCTGTTTTGTTACATATATCTGAAAGTTACTGAATACATATTCTGTTTAGTTACATATATCTGAAAGTTACTGAATACATATTCTGTGTTGTTACATATATCTGAAAGTTACTGAATACATATTCTGTTTTGTTACATATATCTGAAAGTTACTGAATACATATTCTGTTTTGTTACATATATCTGAAAGTTACTGAATACATATTCTGTTTTGTTACATATATCTGAAAGTTACTGAATACATATTCTGTTTTGTTACATATATCTGAAAGTTACTGAATACATATTCTGTTTTGTTACATATATCTGAAAGTTACTGAATACATATTCTGTGTTGTTACATATATCTGAAAGTTACTGCATAAGAATTCTGTTTTGTTAACTATATCTAAGTTACAACTGAAAGCTCTTATTTTTGCCCCAAAGAGGGAATAAATGCTATAATGCAATTTAAAATGCAGTTTCTACTGTTTCTATCAAATTGCAACCCCCCCTCCCCCAAGATCAGGTGGAGGGGTCCTCAGGGTAGATCAAAAATACGCAGGGGGTCCAGGACCCCAACAAGGTTGAGAACCACTGCTCCAGACCACTGACTGTACAGCTCTGCAAGTGGCTTATTAGTCTGCATGACACACACACACACACACACACACACACACACACACACACACACACACACACACACACACAGCTTTGGGAAGTGTTGCTTAGTTTTTTTAACCTGTCTTTTTTACACCCCCACCCCCCTCCCCAACTCAGACCCCATCCACTTTCACACCCAGGCAGTTTACTAACATCTGGAGAGGAAAACAAACCAGCAAACCGACAACGTTTACCACTGAAGGCCTTGAGCGTCACCATGGCAACAACTCTGTCCCCTTCTTCACGTGTCCCCGCTACTAATTATTCACCACTTCATAAGAGATGCTCGTTTAAGACCAACTTTTTTTTTTTGTTGCCAGCTCACCTGGTTTTTTCACAATCAGCTTCATGGCTCTGCTGCGGGCCCGTCCGGGGAAAAGCTGACCTGTCGGTGAACCTCGGACCTGTCCGGTAAACCGAGCCCCTCCTGCCGGACTTTCTCTCGGTTCGCTCCCAGCCGTCCCGACACCGACTTGTCTCACTGACACACTGACACCTCTATTCGCTCGGTATCCTCCAGCCCTGTGGCGATTGGCCGGGCTCGCCCCTTTGAGCCCGCCCCCACGGGAGTTCGGAGAGCCGATTGGCCGCCGCTGGTTGGCTGCGGAATCGGCAGCCGTAGCGCCCACATAACTCCTGACCGGGTCTGAGCCAATCAGAGAGCCCGAACGAGCACGCTGAAGCCCTCACAACAACAGAGGGGAGGAGGGAGGGAGGGACGCGTGAAAAGGGACGAGAGAGAGAAAAAAACAGAGGAGCTGGAGGGACACAAAAATAAAGAGGTAGACGGTGACAGCGAAAGAGGGGAGGAAGGAAGGGAGGGAGAGTGAGAGAGGGCGGGTGAGGGAGGTTACACCGAAACAAACGTATGTGTGTGGTGGTCAGCGAGTCAATAGGCCATTCATCACAGTGGAAACACCGCTGAGGAATTTAAATGAGAGCGGATTGGAATAACAGGATTGTAACCCACTGGCAGCTCTGGCGAACAGAACCGAACCGGATAAAACGGCTTCCACACCTTAACCCTTAACGTTACTCAGACACGAACACCTCCACACGGCCACTGCATGTATTACGGTGACCTCTGACCCTGACATGGGCTAACAGGGTACTGACCGCTGATGGAGGGATATGGATTACTGCAGTGTTTCTCAACCGGGGGTCCGCGGACCCCTAGTGGTCCGTGGTGTAATTGCAAGGGGTCCGTGAAAATGAAATATCTTTAAAAAAAGATCCTATGACATTTATAGAAATAGGATTGTTTTACTCAAGTGTGACTGAGACCTTTATCTACCTAAACTATAAAGGGTAACAGGACTTTTTTCTCTAATTTCATCTGTTTCACAAGTGTAATTTATTGTATTTTAATAAGAGATCTCGCTCCCGTTTGCATTGTTAAAAGTTACTGCATAAGAATCCTGTTGTTACATATATCTGAAAGTTACTGAATACATATTCTGTTTTGTTACATGTATCTGAAAGTTACTGAATACATATTCTGTTTTGTTACATATATCTGAAAGTTACTGAATACATATTCTGTTTTGTTACATGTATCTGAAAGTTACTGAATACATATTCTGTTTTGTTACATATATCTGAAAGTTACTGAATACATATTCTGTTTAGTTACATATATCTGAAAGTTACTGAATACATATTCTGTGTTGTTACATATATCTGAAAGTTACTGAATACATATTCTGTTTTGTTACATATATCTGAAAGTTACTGAATACATATTCTGTTTTGTTACATATATCTGAAAGTTACTGAATACATATTCTGTTTTGTTACATATATCTGAAAGTTACTGAATACATATTCTGTTTAGTTACATATATCTGAAAGTTACTGCATAAGAATTCTGTTTTGTTAACTATATCTAAGTTACAACTGAAAGCTCTTATTTTTGCCCCAAAGAGTGAATAAATGCTATAATGCAACTTAAAATGCAGTTTCTACTGTTACTATCAAATTGCAACCCCCCTCCCCCAAGATCAGGTGGAGGGGTCCTCAGGGTAGATCAAAAATACGCAGGGGGTCCAGGACCCCAAAAAGGTTGAGAACCACTGGACTACTGCATATCATAACTGCCTACTTGGCCTCACACTTCAGAAGGCGTGTGTGTGTGTGTGTGTGTGTGTGTGTCAGAGACTCCAAGTTGTCCGTAGGGGTGAATGGAGAGTGGGTGATGGTGTGTTGTGTGTCACACAAAAACATAACAATAAATCAAGCCAAAGCTAATTCCGCTGTCGGTCTCGTTTCTAATTAGATTATAATCAATGTGCAGGAATTACACAAACAATCGGAGCAAGGATGACGTAATGGACAGCGTGCAACTGGGGGGGGGGCGGAGGTGAGACGGCCGCACACACCACCTGGGAGCCCACACCCTCTGCGTTTCAGACGTGCACCACAGTAACCCAGCGCGTTATTAAGGCCACGCCACAGGGAGCAAAGTATACCACACGCGCGCGCACACACGCGCGCACACGCACACGCTTATTGAGTGGAATGGCAGAGCAAGCCACACCGCACGCAGCAGAGGGGAGGACGTGAGAAGGGAGGACGTGAGAAGGGAGGAGAGGAGCTACTTGAGGGGGGGGGGGTTGTGTCGCTGTTTTATCTGTTTCCTGAGTTCGAGCACCGAATTCCTCTGCAGTGAGTTTGTGCAACTGTGACACTGCCGTCTCGGGTACACACGAGCGCAGCGTCCCCGTGCAACGCAACACATCACGCACGCTTGCAAACAAACGCGCGTTCAAGCAGAATTCTAGCTTCATACCCGGGTCTATACCCAGGTCTATACCAGGTCTATACCAGGTCTAGCTATACCAGGTCTATACCAGGTCTAGCTATACCAGGTCTATACCCAGGTCTAGCTATACCAGGTCTATACCCAGGTCTAGCTATACCAGGTCTATACCCAGGTCTATACCAGGTCTATCTATACCAGGTCTATACCAGGTCTATAACAGTTCTATACCCAGGTCTATACCAGGTCTATCTATACCAGGTCTATACCCAGGTCTATCTATAACAGGTCTATACCAGGTCTATACCCAGGTCTATACCAGGTCTATCTATACCAGGTCTATAACAGGTCTATACCAAGTCTATAGCAGGTCTATACCAGGTCTATACCCAGTTCTATACCAGGTCTATAACAGGTCTATACCAAGTCTATAGCAGGTCTATACCAGGTCTATACCCAGTTCTATACCAGGTCTATCTATACCAGTCTATACCCAGGTCTATACCAGGTCTATCTATACCAGGTCTATATACCCAGGTCTATACCAGGTCTATATACCCAGGTCTATACCAGGTCTATATGTGTACACACATACATACAAAACACATACACACACACACACACACACACACACACACACACACACACACACACACACACACACACACACACACACACACACAAGTCATTTACATCCTGGAGACTACATGTTCATTCTCTCTGTCTCTTTCTCTCCGTCACACACAACTGTGAGAGAGCCATACACCTCTCTCTCTCTCTCTCTCTCTCTCTCTCTCTCTCCCTCTCCTCTCTCTCTCTCTCTCTCTCTCTCTCTCTCTCTCTCTCTCTCTCCCTCTCCTCTCTCTCTCTCTCTCTCTCTCTCTCTCTCTCTCTCTCTCACACACACACACACACACACACACACACACACACACACACACACACACACAGTGTTGCTTAGAGATCGCCGGGCAAAGAGCTCTGTGCTGCTGACACGCAGACGGGACGAGCCTGCACAGCTGCACGGTTCTGACAGAACACACCGCGGGAACGTCCCGTCAAGGGGCTCCGAGACCTGCTCGCGACCAGCACACCCATCACGTCCCTATGGGCTCTACCGTATGGTGTCCCCCCAGAATCAGACCCCCGTGTGAAGAACCGGTCCGTCTCTCTGTGGGGCAGAAATTCTGCACGTTGTTCTGCGGACACGCGCCCGCCGGAGCGGTTGCGTTCCGACAGCTGACGGGACCCCCCGCGAGGGTTTATCAAGCCCCGGTCGGAACCATGCCGGTCCGGCATGCAGAGCCTTACTGCTGTGGTCATTAGGGGTTGTTATTACGGCCGTTATCTGCATGTGGCCAATCGGGAGGAGCTGTCTACAGTGACGGCAGTGCTGATTGGTGCACCTCCTCACGAGCGCACAGCCGAGCTCGCTATAACGTCCATTATTGTTCGCGTTGTTATTTGCATCGTTTATAAATCGGCGCCACTCACGCGGTCTGTGCCTCCTGCCGGAGTCCATCCTCCGGCGGGTCCGGCATCTCTTGGCCGGGGAGCCGGTCCGCTGGCCGTCCTCCTGGACGTGCTGCTGCTGCTGCTGCTGCTGCTGCTGCTGGAAGCCCTCCAATCCATTATGGCTGCCGCTGCCGCAGCCCGGCTCCCCGCCGCCGCCGCCAGCCTCGCCGAACCCGTTCAGCACCGCCGTCCGGACCGACCTGCAGCCGTTGGACTCGTGACACGGTCTCTTCTGCTCGGGGGAGCCGCCGTGGTCGTCCATCGCTTGTGTCTGAACCCGGAGGAATGAGAGAGGGAGAGAGAGGAGGAGAGAGAGAGAGAGGGCGAGAGAGAGAGCGAGAGAGAGAGGGCGAGAGAGAGAGAGGGAGAGAGAGAGAGGGAGAGAGAGAGAGCGCGAGAGAGAGAGAGAGGGAGAGAGAGAGAGAGAGAGAGAGCGGCGAGAGAGAGAGAGAGAGAGAGCGAGAGAGAGAGAGAGAGGGAGAGAGGGGGGAGTAACGGGGCTCAGCCTCTCAAACAAGGAAATAAACCGGAATGTCCCAAGTGCAGAAGGGAGGCGTTACTTGAAATGATCTTGGCAGTCGAGCCGCTCCCAGTCCAGGCGCGGTGGGCAGGAGGCGGACGAGGCCATGAGTGTTTGGAAATAAACGAGTCCGTGTCAGAAACACTAAACGAGGCGAGGTCGCGGTAATTTCGTCTCTATTCGCCCCGACTCTCGTCTCTTTCCTCGTCTGCGGCGACTCGCTTCCGGGTTGTGCTGTGACGTCATCCGCAGCGGGCTCCTGTTACTCTCGCCCCAGCCAATCACACGCCGATACAGACCGCGTCTGAACTGTGGTCCAAGTCTTGCTCTGATTTGACGACCCTCCCCCCTTCCCTCCCTCCCTCCCTCCCTCCCTTAGTGTTCGTTGCACTCAGCTCCACAGTAGGTGTGGCGGTGGACCGGCCCTACACAGGCATTTAGAGGGGCAGGGGCGACTAATCACAATCACAATCAGCATCACCTTTATTGGCCAAGTGTGGCTGCACGCGAGGAATCTGATTCCGGTGTGACGATTCTGATTCTCGTGTGACGTCACCCACAGGAAAAAAAGAGGGGGGCGGTGTCTCCCACGGTGCGAGAGATACGGGTTCGCGTCCCGGCTGCGGCGGTTCCTGTGGTTTCCCCCCCCCCCCTGAAATCGCCACAGTATAGTTGTAGGCAAGATTGAGACGGTTTGGACGTGTGTGGAGGAGAGACGCCGGGTGTGTCGGGAGAAGGATGCTGAAGATGGAGCTGCCAGGGGAAGAGGAGAAGAGGAAGGCCAAACAGAAGGTGTATGGATGTGGTGAGGGAGGACATGCAAGGTGGCGGGTGTGACAGAGGAAGATGCAGAGGACAGGGAAGAGATGGAGACGGATGATCCGCTGTGGCGCCCCCTAACGGGAGCAGCCGAAAGTAGTAGTAATAGTGTAGCGTTCGCCGCTATTAAACGACACAATTACAGGACTTACAACTCATCGTTGCCTTTATTCTCGGCTGCTGTCGGCCACAGCCACGCCGTACAGACCGCCATTACGTTCCTTGTCTAACTCACAGGTCGTCGCTTCCTGCAAAGTCACGTGCCCCCTAACCTTTGACCCGGCAACAGTGCACCAACCCCCAGAACTGCAAAGCATATCCCAACCAAACTGTAAACAACTAATACTTATACCCCATGGTGAATCTGAACACGCTACCCCCCTCCCCTTATTAAAGTCCTTGACCCTGAGGACAAAGTCTCTGAACCTCAGCAGAGTTCTCCTCGGTCGCCCCGTAGGCGTTGTGTCCCCTGGTCGGTCCTCCCCTGGCTCTGGTCATGGTTGCCCCGCCCCCCAGGAAGGTGAGCTGGGCACTGGGGGAGCAGATTGAGTCCCACTTATTGTGTGGCCAGGGCTCTTATTGTGTCATCAGGGCTCTTATTGTGTCGCCAGGGCTCTTATTGTGTGGTCAGGGCTCTTATTATGTCATCAGGGCTCTTATGTGTCATCAGGGCTCTTATTGTGTGGTCAGGGCTCTTATTGTGTGGTCAGGGCTCTTATTGTGTCGTCAGGGCTCTTATTGTGTGGTCAGGGCTCTTATTGTGTGGTCAGGGCTCTTATTGTGTGTTCAGGGCTCTTATTTTGTGGTCAGGGCTCTTATTGTGTCGTCAGGGCTCTTATTGTGTCATCAGGGCTCTTGTTGTGTGTTCAGGGCTCTTATTGTGTGGTCAGGGCTCTTATTGTGTCATCAGGGCTCTTATTGTGTGGTCAGGGCTCTTATTGTGTCATCAGGGCTCTTATTGTGTGGTCAGGGCTCTTATTGTGTGGTCAGGGCTCTTATTGTGTGGTCAGGGCTCTTATTGTGTGGTCAGGGCCAGTGTAGCAGCTGTAAGATGGTTGCTCGCAGACTGAAGGACACCAGGACCCCAGGAATCAGGATCTGCGAATTCATTCTAAAGAAAGCAGCATGGGGCACAGCCGGTTCACCGTGTCAGCCTGTCTCTCATCCCCCATCACAACAGCTGCGCAACTTCTGCCGCGAATTCGCAGCCACGTCACTCCTGCGTCTCTTTTGTGTCACTGACTGAAGTCCCCCTAGCTACAACAGGTAAACCGGAACTGTGCATGAAGTTTGAGTCCTGGACCGCAGAGCGTAAGTGCCTATCCCTGCCGAGCTGATGGGTGGATGTTAGGATGGATAACTGTTCAGCTAGGGTGCGGTTAAACCGCCCCACTAACCTGTCGTTGTAGGGGTGGAGGGGTGTTGTGAGAATCTTAGTGATTCCCAGCTGCTCATGTGACCAGTGGCGCCCCCAAGGGGTGGCCACGGCCACCCTGATACTATCCCTGGCCCCCCCCGCTGGCCCCCCCCAGCCACGAGTCGCATATGCAGAATATGCTTCTGATTATGCAGAATATGCTTCTATCTGATATTCTACATTAGCTGCTGTTCATTTAAATCAATAATGTATATTTTTCTTAACTCTCATATTGATAGTTTTCAACTAGCCTATACAGTATACTACAACAGCATCATAGAATTCCCGAAATTCAGTCATGGCTTTTGGTTTTGGTGTGGCACCCCAAGATTTTCAGTGGCCCCATTTGCCCCCCCCCCCCCCCTATGAAAAATGTCTGGGGGCACCACTGCATGTGACAGGTTGGGAGGCTGCATGGTGCATTCGCAGTCTCTTGCAAATTAGCAATACAGTAGGTTCATGTTCATTGCTGGCTTTGTTCGGTTGTGCAGTTTGAGCGGTCATGGTGTTTCACTGTGATCTACAGAGTGGTCTCGATCTGGTGGTCTGAGATCGATTGCTTCCGTCTCCACCCTCTACCAAGGGGAACTCGTGGTGATTTCCTCCTTCCAATAAACTACTCATCGAGGAAACGCCCGTCTTATCGCTTTAGTGATTATTTCACCCCTTTTCCAGGTACGTTGTGGATTACTGCTTTGGACAGTTGACGCCAAGTATTTAAACTCATACGCCTTCATCACCTCCACTCCTTGCATCCTGACCATTCCACTGTCCTCCCTGTCATTCACGCATAGGTATTCCGTCTTGCTCCTACTGACTTTCATCCCTCTTCTCTCCAGTGCATACCTCCACCTCTCCAGGCTCTCCTCAGCCTGCTCCCTACTCTCTCTACAGATCACAATGTCATCTGCGAACATCATCGTCCACGGAGACTCCTGTCCTGATCTCGTCCGTCAACCTGTCCATCACCACTGCAAACAAGAAAAGGGCTCAGAGCCGATCCTTGATGTAATCTTACCTCCACCTTTAACCCATCTGTCATTCCAACCCCACACCTCACCACTGTCACACTGCCCTCATACATATCTTGCACCACTCCTACATACTTCTCTGCAACTCCCGACTTCCTCATACAATACCACACCTCCTCTCTCGGCACTCTGTCGTATGCTTTCTCTAAATCCACAAAGACACAATGTAACTCCTTCTGGCCTTCTCTGTACTTCTCCATCAACATTCTCAAAGCAAACATCACATCTGTGGTGCTCCTTCATGGCATGAAACCATACTGCTGCTGCTGATCATCACCTCTCCTCTTAACCTAGCTTCTATTACTCTTTCCCATATCTTCATGCTGTGGCTGATCAACTTTACACCTCTGTAGTTGCTACAGCTCTGCACATCACCCTTGTTCTTGAAAACCGGTGCCAGTATGCTTCTTCTCCACTCCTCGGGCATCCTCTCACTTTCCAAGACTGTGTTCGTTCAATTAATCAATCAATCAAGTTGCATTTTATATAGTGCTTTTCTAGCCGCAACAGCCACTCAAAGCGCTTCACATTTCCGGTCGTGGTGCCCTTGATGGTCAGATCAACAGGATTTTCTAGCATTGCTCCATTGGAGAAAACAAAAGTGATCTTGTGGACACAGTGGTGGTACCCTGGTCACTGTTATGAGGAGAAGAGGCATATTTCTGGATTACAGCTGTTAGTAGGGTGTTACAACAGAATAAAACCCATTTGAATGTCAACTTTTACCCAGTAATATTCCACGAGTCCACGCGTTTATTTTGTAATCCAATAGCGGAGAGCGAGGCACTGGGTTTGGTTTCTGGGTGACATCACATTTTTTTTTTATAACCACAGTTTTCCTGATTCCTTATCTTGGCTGGGGATTAACCATCATGGTGACTACGGTACATGAGGCCCCGCCAGCTGTAAACTTTTGTTTGGCAAAAGGGGGAAACGGGAGCTTCCCAAGAACAGCCAAGACGCAGCTCGCCCGAAGATAAGCACGGCAACATTATTTGGCACCTTTGCCAAGTTAGCTCGTAATACTTTGGATAAAGGCGACAAATGGCAACCATCACTGATTTCCTACAGGAGTGATCAGTGTTGTCTTAGGCCGCACAGGTGATTTACAGGCAGTAGCCACATGCTGCAGAAAACACACCCGCCAGGGGAAAAGGGGCTTATCTAAAGCAACTTTTCTGGTCTTCAAATCAAACCGCAGAACTTTCCAAGCAGCGTTTGAGATCGTGAGGAGTGTCCCTCACAAGCTAAACTATCTAGTTAAACCCCCCACTGCCGTCTGTCCTAAACACCTCCATGCCTCCACAGGTATGCCATCAGGACCAGCTGCCTTTCCACTCTTCATCCTCTTCAGGCAGCCCTCACTTCCTCCTTGCTAACCCGCCGCACTTTCTGATTCATTATCCCCACATCATCCAACCTTCTCTCCCTCACCTTTCTTCATTCCTCAGCCCCTCAAAGTACTCCTTCCACCATCTCGACACGCTCTCCTCGCTTGTCAGCACATTTCCATCTCTAGCCTCGATCGCCCTAACCTGCTGCACATCCTTCCCAGCTCGCTCCCCCTGTCAAGCCAATCGGTACAAGTCCTTTACTCCCTCCTTAGTGTCTAACCTCTCACACAACTCACCAGACACCTTTTCCTTTGCCACCTCTCTTCGCTTTACGCTGCATCTCCTTTTACTCCTGTCTACTTTTTTCCGTCTCTGACTACCCCACTTCTTCTTTGCAAGCCTCTTCCTCTGTACACTTTGCTGTACTTCCTCATTCCACCACCAAGTCTGCTTGTCTTCCTTCCTCTGTCCTGGTGACACACCAAGTACCTTCCCAGCTGTCTCCCTCACTATTTCTGTAGTGGTTGTCCAGCCATCCGGCAACTCTTCACTACCACCCAGTGCCTGTCTTACCTCCTGCCTGAACCCCACACAACAGTCTTCCTTCCTCAACTTCCACCATTTGATCCTTGGCTCTGCCTTCACTCCCTTCACTCGGTCTCCAAAGTCATCCTACAGACCACCACCCGATGCTGCCTAGCTACGTTCTCCCATCACCACCTTGCAATCTCCAGTCCCTTTCAGATCACGCCTGCTACATGAGATGTAGTCCACCTTTGTGCACTTTCCTCCACTCTTCCATATCACCCCGTGTTCTTCCCTCTTCTTGAAATATGTAATCGCCGCAGACATTTCCATCCTTTTCGCAAAATCCACCGCCATCTGTCCTTCCACATTTCTCTCCTTGATACCATACCTACCCATCACCTCTGTTCCCTTCACCAACATGCCCATTGAAGTCCGCTCCAATCACCACTCTCTCCTCCTTGGGTACCCTCTCCCACCACTTCATCCAACTCACTCCAGAATTCCTTTCTCTTCCATCTCACACCCAACTTGCAGGGAATATGCCCCGATAACATTCACCAACACATCTTCGATTTCCAGCTTCATACTCATCACTCTGTCCGACACTCTTCACCTCCAGCACACTCTTGACATACCCTTCCTTCAGAATTACCCCTACCCAATTTCTCCTACCATTCGCACCATGGTAGAAGAGTTTGAACCCACCTCCGATGCTCCTGGCCTTGCTCCCCTTCCACCTGGTCTCTTGTACACACAGTATGCCTACCTTTCTTCTCTCCATCACATCAGCCAGTTCTCTCCTTTTACCAGTCATAGTGCCAACATTCAAAGTTCTGACTCTCACCTCCACACTCCTACCCTTCCTCCTCTCCTGCTACCTCTGGACATGCCTTCCCCCTCTCCTTCCCCTTCGCCCAAAAGTAGCATAGTTTTCACCGGCACCCTGCTGGCCAACAGTACTGGTGACGGTTGCTGGTAACCTGGGCTTTGACCAATCCGGTATGGAAATCTGATGTGATCCGTATATTTGACTTGGCAAAGATTTTATGTCGGATGCCCTTCCTTCCCCTTCCTGGCGAAACTCCTCACTGTCAGGTGAAAAGAAGCAGCTGGCGACTCCACATGTATCGGATGAAGCATGTGGTAGTCTGCAGCCCTCCCCGGATTGGTGGGTAGAGGGGAGGGCTGCAGACTACCACATGCTTCCGAGCCATCCTGGCCATGACCAGGATGGTTCGGAAGAGTGGGGTAATTGGCCGGATACAATTGGGGAGAAGAAAAAAAAGAAAAAAAGGGGGTTAAAAAAAGAAGAACAAAAACAGCTTTTCAGACAAATGAGGCACCAGATTTACTGAATTTTATTGTACTTAAAAAAGTAGATTCAAACATGACAGGGAGAAATAACGGATTGGTTGGGTGTTTGTTTCAGCCAGGGAGAGCTGGTGTATGGTCGCAGTGAACTAAAACAAGGACACAAAAATCAAATAAAATCAACATAATTACATAATCACAGGCGCTGGCCTTTACGCACAGCATAAATAAGGACTGTCCTTAAAGCTTGCCTGGGGTCAGGTTGTAATACCCCACATAGACTCCCAATCACCGCAGGTGTCACTTCCTGGAGAAATTAGAACGGAGCTGTCTCTTGATGATCATGTGATCGCTCTCCTTATCCTCTGCTTCACCCATCATCTGAAGGAAGAAAGAGGGAGGAAATACTCCATCAAAGAGAAAAAAATCTTGCTTGCTGAATACCACTGATAACAGAAAAACGGACTAATTTGATTTGTTGGGCTATAGTCAGTCGGAGCGCTCCAGAACTAAAGACAAAAACAAAAAACTGCTTCTCTTTTGGCTAGTTTCTCCGGAAGAGGAAAAAAAAGGAGGATGAAGAAAATAAAGGTTATATGTGTCATATATGTGTAAAACCTTCCTTAAGAATAATGACAAGTAAGTGTCATAATATGACCAGTAAATGTCAGTGGGGCTTGGTAAGTGGTTGAAACCAAGTTCGCTTGCTTTGACTTGTTATTCACCTCCCTGATGGACAGAGATCAGGATTCAAGTAGAATTACATGTAGCACCTTCAAGTTTTAAAACAGTTTAACCAAAAACAAAAACCTGAAATATATTCAGGTCTCTCACACACACCAGGCAGGGAGATGCGGTAAGGAGAGGAGAGGAGCTGTGTATCTTGTAAAGTTTCTTTTTGCCCCGTTTGAGCTTTGCCCGGGATGCTTCAGAAACTGTCTCCTTCTCTGCTGATTGCCCACTCACCAGACCCATGAAGGTATTACCTAAAGAGAGTTAGACAGACAGGAAGACAGATAGAAACAGTAGATAGGCGGCTCTAAGTCTGTTTCTCACATACAGATGTTTGGGTAACACTTTAGTATGGGGAACATAAAAAAACTTAATTACTAGTGAATTAGTAATGATCAAGATGTCACTTTAGTATGGGGAACATATTCTAAGTAACAAAAACTTAATTTACAGTAATTGAACACTATGAACACTTGTAGTTTTGTGTGTTGTTATGTAAGAACAGACCATATTCATTAAGTGTTAGTAAGGGAGAATAACTCTTCTTGTGGTACTACCACCTTATAAAGGCCATACTAAGCAAAGCATATTGAGATGGTACTACTAATAAGCAATACTTCTGAGGTTATAGAGGGAAAACTCATAGTTAATGGCTTACTGGTTGTATAATAAGGCCATGCAGAATAAGGCATTAATGAGTACGTAATAATGACCAATTAAGAGCCAATATGTTGCTAATTTGCATGCTAATAAGCACCTAATTAATGGTGACTACGTTCCCCATACTAAAGTGTTACCAGATGTTTTTATGAACAGATGCTCTTCTCGAATGCTATCAAACATCACTTAAAATACACCAACAGTTATACTTTATTTTCTACATGCACTTCTCCAACTCATCCAGTCGTTACTAAAACACAAACAAACCGGTTTTACTCAGCGTGGAGGGCGAGTTCTGGAGGAAATCTTCAATCTTCTGCAGAGCTCCACCTCTCTGTGTGAGTGAGAGAGAGGGAAAATGAATTAAAAAGGTGAAAAAAGGGAAAGCGAAGGTTGTGTAAGTGATGTCACTAGCCGCACATAGTTGTACAGTATAAACACGACAAAACTATGACGCTGGGGGTCCGGGTGGCGTGGCGGTCTATTCTGTTGCCTACCAACACGGGGATCGTCGGTTCGAATCCCCGTGTTACCTCCGCCTTGGTCGGGCGCCCCCTACAGACACAATTGGCCGAGTCTACGGGTGGGAAGCCGGATGTGGGTATGTGTCCTGGTCGCTGCACTAGCGCCTCCTCTGGTTGGTTGGGGCGCCTGTTCAGGGGGGGAGGGGGAACTGGGGGGAATAGCGTGGTCCTCCCACGTGCTACGTCCCCCTGGTGAAACTCCTCACTGTCGGGTGAAAAGAAGCGGCTGGCGACTCCACATGTATGGGAGGAGGCATGTGGTAGTCTGCAGCCCTTCCCGGATCAACCCAGGGGTTGGAGCAGCGACCGGAACGGCTCAGAAAAGTGGGGTAATTGGCCAAGTACAATTGGGAAGAAAAGGGGGGCTGTTCATTTATGCTCCTCATTGAAAACTATCAGGTTAATCTAGGAGTTTCCTCCACAAAAAAAAAACAAAAACCCCACGGTAAGTACTCTGATGTCATCACTCATCCACGACACGGTCACTTCTTCTTTAATCATTTATCCTGCTGTTGACTCAGAAGGTTTGTTGCCAGTTTCTACGTAACTCACTACAGGATAACTTAAAGATACCGGCTGACCTTTGACACTTAGGAGCATGTCTTCATTCAATTTGTGTTGTTCATAACAACTACAGTCACTTCATGGGTTCCCGGAACATTACTTAGTGTGGTGAAGCGGTACTTCATTTGTCTACCTGGACCAAGAGCCATGTTACTGATAAGAGAAACGCTTCATGAACCCGTGAGCGCGGCAAATCCTCGTTAGATATTGTGGGACTGGCCGACAGTGGCGTACTGTGGCACAATACTGTGGCATCGTGTTAGTTTGTTGGAGGCCCTGTTGTCCCTGCACCACGTGTGTCAGTTGTGGTACATGTTAGTCTGATAGACGTCCTGTTCTGCTGTGGACACTTTTTGTGCCATTTCACGATTTGTAATATAGGAGTCACCTGTTTTTTGCCTCTGGTGCCTCCTCTTACTGTGCTTTTCTTATTCTCGCTCTGCACCGAGTCCTAAAAAAAACACACACACACACACGGAGGGATTAGAATGATAAATCAGTGCCTCTCTAAATGTGTAAAAAGACAATGCTAGCTTTAACCTCATTAATGACGTTATTGATGACCGATAATTTTACCAAATTACCTCCGTGTCAGAGATTTTCCTCCTCCTGGAGCGCAGCACCGTTTTTAAGGGGATTGACTCCGTCTCTCCTGCCCACCTTATGTTCTCCATGTTAGACTTCAAGGGGGACAGCAGCACCTTGCCAGTGCACTGGTGCACAAGTTGCGCACACACACACACAAACACACACACACGCATATAAAAAAGACATACAGAGATAAACAAAAGTCTACACATAGATTTACACAAGTATACACAGATATGCTGTTATACTACCAAGGCCAACAGCACGGGGCACTCGGTGTGTCCACATTTCTCACCTAAAGCACTTGTCTCCACGTTTTCATCTCTGCCTTGTGTGCTGCTGTGTGTCGGTCTACTTGTGTGGTAGTTAGTTTGTGATGTTTTTAGGGTTTCCGTGCTTTGACTTAGTTTTGTAGACTCCTTTAATCTGTTGTTTTCGGACTTGAAAGGGGTGGCGATCAGGTGACCACTGCAACTGCTTACACGTGGTCTCGTCTCGGCGGGCCTCTTCCGCAACGACACGTGATGAGGAGAGACATGAGCAGCAAAAAAAGAAAACTTGACCTAGAGAACCGTGTCTTCCAGGCAAGATGGGGAACAGAACATCGTTTTACGGAATTCAATGGCAACCCTATGTGCCTGGACACAAAATCAGCCAAGAAGGACTTCAACGTGCATCGTCATTACAATACCACACACAAAGACAAATATGGCATGTACACCGGAGGTGCCAGAGCTGCCATCATCGCTGACACCAAAGGAACAATACACCGACAGCAGAGCCTTTTTGCCAAAGCCACGTCTACACAGGAGTCCTCTCTCAAGGCGTCTTATGCTGTTTCCCTTGAGCTTGCTAGAGCAAAGAAGCCCTTGTCAGATGGCGAAACAGTGAAGCAACATGCAGTAGAGATGGCTAAAGCTTTGAGATGATAACATGGCTAACAACTCTGAAATGGTCTCTGTCCCGTCGTACAGTAATGTGAAGAATGTTTGGTATTCAAAATCATGTCAAGGGAACGCTCAAACAAGTCATGCATGAAGGCAAGTACCTCTCCTTAGCGTTGGATGGGAGTACAGATGTCATGGATGATAGCCAGCTTCTCATTTACACAAGCGCCACTGACAGTTCATCAGAACTGCATGAGGAGGGGGGCATCCAGGTAACATAGTGGTCTATTACGTTGCCTACCAACATGGGGATCGCTGGTTCGAACCCCCGTGTTACCTCTGGCTTGGTCAGACATCCCTACAGACACAATTGGCCATGTCTGCGGGTGGGAAGCCGGATGTAGGTATGTGTCCTGCTGCACTAGCGCCTCCTCTGGTCCTGTGCCTGTTCGGGGGGGGGGGAACTGGGGGGAATAGCGGGATCCTCCCACGTGCTACGTCCCCCTGGTGAAACTCCTCACTGTCAGGTGAAAAGAAGCGGCTGGCGACTCCACATGTATCGGAGGAGGCATGTGGTAGTCTGCAGCCCTCCCCGGATCAGCAGAGGTGGTGGAGCAACAACCGGGATGGCTTGGAAGAGTGGGGTAATTGGACGGGTACAACTGGGGAGAAAGGGGGGGGGGGGCGTTGCATGAAGAGTTATTGAAATTGGTGTCTTTGCATGACACTACCAAGGGCAAGGATGTTTTCAACGCTGTTACAAGTGTTTTAAGTGAGCGTTGGGCTTTTGACAAGCTTTCAACTGTTACCAATGGCACTTCATCAATGCAAGGAAGACACACTGGATTCGCCGGGCTCCTCCAACAGAGCGGCATTGATGGTCCAATTTTGCACTGCATCATACATCAGGTGGGTAACATTACTGCTAGCTAACTATTAATATATGGTTATGAATGTGGGTTTGCTTTGTGAGAATTTTTATCATAGGCTAAATCCTACTTCATTTTGATCTTACAGGAGGCCCTCTGTGCCAAGACAATGAACTTCAGCCATGACATGGATTTAGTTACCAAGGTTACCAACCTCACTCGAGGGGGGAACAGGTCTCTCAGTCATAGGAAGTTTGTAGCCTTTTTGGATGAAGTGAGTGCCACTGATGGGGATTTACAGATGCACACTGAGAGCAGATGGATGAGCCGCAGGAAGTGCTTGGAGAGTTTTTTTGCACTGCGCCCTGAAATCCCAGTGTTCTGGGACGGCAGCTTTCGATGTGATACAAGTGCCTACTGCAGTAAACTCAGGGATACAGATTTTCTCTGCAACATGGCCTTCCTTGCGGATATTACCTCGCATCTTCATCACCTTAATATGCAGTTGGAGGGAAGAGGCCAAACTGTGTCGGATCTCTATGCACACATGAACGCGTTTAAGTGTAAATTAGCCCGGTTCAAAGAAGGCTTTTCATCCGACCGTCCAAATCTGGCACACTTTCCCACCTGTGAAGAGGTGCGCGAAGATGTCCCCAAATGTGAGAAAACATTTCTCAAGTACAGACCAGACATGGAAACACCACAGCAACAGCTCAAGGAACGCTTTCAAGATTTCCACACCATGCAGCCATGAATTGCATTATTCACTGACCCGCTCTCTGCTGCAGTCAGTCAGCAATCCCCAGAGTTGCAGCTTGAACGTTGCGAACTACAGTCCTTCTTTTAAGCAAACCTTCTTTCAAGCAAAGCGCAATGAGAGAGGAATTTCATTTTGGAGACCACTACCCGAGTCCCGCTTTCCACTCCTTGGGGTTTTGCACTCTCAATGGCCAGCATGTTATTGTTGCTTCCCAACAATGCAGCACATCAAGTCCAAAGATAGAAACAGGCTGACGGATGAAATTGTTCCATGCAGATTGGCTGCACAAACATTGACAGTCAGTCTACTGTACACCAGCAGGAGAGGCCACAAGTATGTCATGAAGACAGAACTTGATACTGATCCACCTCTGGGTGGGTTTCAGTGGCTTTATCCGTGTATGAATGTGTGTGTGAATGGGTGAAAGTGAGGCATACACTGAAAAAAAAAAAAAAAGAAGCACTGAGTGGTCAGTACACTTGAAAAGCGCTATATAAAATGGAGCCCATTTACCATTTTGAGCTAAATGCTTATTAATTTTAAACGTGTCATGGAATGGGAGGGCAGCGTAGAAATGCACAGCAAACATGAATATTACTTATTGCACTTAGTGTGAATGTTAACTTTTGTACCATTATTGAATGAGGATTTTTGAGACCCCATTGCACTGAAATAATGATATATCACTCAGGAATGTGGACGTTTTGTTTCCGTGTTAAGCTCATTAAATAGTAATGTTGGTATAATAAACTTTGATTACCGGTATATATTTTATTCTTTTCATTAAATTAGCAGCTATAATTGGTTACCTGAGTGATGGGGTTACAGTATCCCACTGGTGGAAGTGCAGTCACAATCTGGCCCTCTGGTACTGAGGATAACATTTTTGTGGCCCTCTCTATCAAAGTTGCCCATCCCTGGCCTAGATTAACGACGGAGGTCAAGATTCAGGTAGAAATGACACATGGTGTCTTCAGTGTCTCACAGTCCATCTTTACTAACCTCTGGGCTCTGCAGTGACAGTTGCTCCTTTTCCTCCTTCAGTCTCTCCAGCTCTCTCTTCACCACCTCAAATTCTATGTCTCTTTTCTCCTCTGTCTCTCTTGCCTTCCTTTGCTGGAATCTCTGGTTCTCCTGATCAGCAGGAAGTTTCTTCTCCTGCTCTTTAGTCTGCAGAGTGAGCTCCTCCTTCACAACGGCCAGTTCTAAGGAGACAAGAGAAGCATAAAAATAAACGCAAGGAAGAAAAAGTCTCCATATGTACTGTGGGGATTCGATGCAGTGTGACTTTTCTTTGGACATCCATGTTTTTACGCCCTACACCAACTGATAAGACAAGTGCTCTATAGTTCATCAGAATCAGAATCATGTTTATTTGCCATGTATGTAATTTGACTCAAGTTTTGTGGCTCTCAGTGTACTCAACATAGAATAACAACACAACAATCTTCAGATATATACACAAGGATTGACTTATACAGGTGAAATAAGTGGTGATAAAGTGCAATGGTGCAGAGAATATATCAGAGATGCTGAATAGATGTAAGCAGGCTACTTACATACATGCCTGAGGTAGATGACATGACAGAGTGTACCGGTATACGTACAATGTACAGTAGAGTATATACAAAATGGTTGGATTTATTGACAGTGCTAAGCATTAATTTAATTGACAGCCCGTGGAAAGAAACTGTTTTTATATCTGGTTGTTTTGGGGTACAGTGCTCTGTAGCGCCTGCCAGAGGAGAGGAGTTGGAACAGGTTGTGACCAGGGTGTGATGGGTCTGCAGTGATATTACCTGCCCTTTTCCTGAGTCTGGAGGTGTATAAGTCCTGAATGGAGGGCAAGTTGGCACCAGTGATTTTCTCTGCAGACCTAACTGTCCGTTGTAGTCTGTCCCTGTCCTGTTTGGTGGCCGAACCAAACCAGACAGTGATGGACGTGCAGAGGACAGACTGGATTATTTTAAGACAGACTGTCCGCACTTACTTAGAAGTGATCGGATCGGGTTTGTGTGATATCACCAACCTAACTGCACGGGATAACTGTGGTAATGTCCTACACTTGAGTAACTACGTACACTGGTGACGCGGTTTACCAATGCAGAAGCATGAGAAACAGAGAGCCATCATCTGGCCCTCCAAACAAACAATTGCGCAGTCAAATCGTGGTGCAGAACTCCTCTGTCATACCAGATAAACTCAGCGAAAGAAATCCAATATGGGCGGCCAGAGCGTCCGGACTGAGATGCATCTGTAGAAATCTGATTGGAATTGCATTTCAAACCACCCCCAAATTTGGTTTAGCATTTCATGTGGTTATGTGGTTTTTTGCTGTCCAGACAGACTTTCCAAACTCAATCTGGCTATGCCAAAAAAAAAAAAAAAAAAAAAAAGGATTTGGGCTGGCAGTCTTAACAAGGCCTAATAGTTATTTGTTTTTTAAATATATTTTGACTGTATGGCTTTAGATTTATCAAATCAAACTAAAGATTTGATTGCTTCCTGGGCCTGCAGCGGTGAAAAGGAGAGTTGGAGAAAATTTTCTCAACAACCTCCTGGGCAAAATCTCCTCAATCAAATTTTTCAGATGTGTGGGAGGGTCATCGTAAAAACCAAATAAACAATCACAGACCAGGAGCCTGTGGCAAAGAGCAGGTCAGACTGGTTTACACTTATGCACACCAGCAGTCTATAATAGTTCCAGTAGTGAGTATAAACAACTGACACTTCCTGGCTGCTGCTGCATAGTCAGTGACAATGTACAGGTGCACAGATCTGAAGTTTGAACTGGTTCTGGTATCAGTACCTTGGTTGAGAGCCTCGATCTGGTTCATTCTATCTTCTAGAACCTTGTGCTGCTCTGAGAGGGCCTGTTGCAACTCTGAAACACACACACAAACACGAAATAAGCAAGAGATGACTAAAAGGCTGATATGCAGAACAAAAGAATGTATTCTGTTTTGACTGGAAGAACAATAGTTTATTTCCATTCTTACCTTCTTTCTCTTTCTCCTCCCTGTTCTTCCTCCCCTCCTCCCCCCCCTCCACCTCTTTTAGTCTCTCATGCAGGGCTGTACACTCGGATTCGCTGTCAGCCAGTTGTTGTTCCAGCATGAGCCCTCTGGCGCAGCTCGCCTCAGAGGCCTTCAGCTGCACCAGGAGGCTCTCTGCCTGCTGTGCTAGGACTCCCTTCTCAGTCTGCCAGCTCTGAAGCTGGCTGGAGGACTCTTCCTTCTGATTAGCCAACTCCTCTCTCAGCTGGAGCAACTCCTTCTCTCTAAAGATGAAGAGGTGGGTGGGAGAAATGGAGAGGGGGGGAAAGATGAATGAATATTGGCAGAAGAAGAGAAGACTGTGATTAAGGGGAGGAGGATCGGAGAAGAGAGGATAGGTAATATTAGCTTCACATTGTCAGCAATAGTCACAACTGTTTTCATTTACTTGTCCTGCAGGAGAGATGTGAGGCGCTTCACGTCTTTTTCCAGCTCCTCTATCTGTTGGCTCTTCTGAGCCGATCTCTGCAGGGCCGCCTGGCTCTCCTTCTTCAGTTCCTCCATACCAGCACGGACCACCCCCACCCTCTCCTTTTCCTCACAGCTCTGCAACAACCCCACCCATACAAAATCTGGTCAATAAAACGGTGTATACATGGCGCCGAAGGTGATGGTAGCCATCCAATGGGCTTCTAATCCGTTTTTTTCTGTTTTGTATCAAACTGTAAGTAAAACTCTTAATTAAGCTACTCAATATCTAAAATGTTAACCAACCTAAAGAGTCAACCATCAACAAACAAACCAATCAGAAATTTGATCGGAAAATTTCGAAAAAGAAAAAATGAATTCAGACCCTCTGTCGCAGGCTATCTACCTCCTGGGTTAGACAGGTGATAGTTTTGGTCTTCTCTTCTGATTGGCTCTCCAGCTGCTTGAGGCGGGCCTTAGTGTCATCTAGATTGGCTGACAGGCTGTTAGCCAGCTCAGTCTGCTCGCTGAGCTGGTTCTGGAGGCTGGCGACCTAATAACATCAACGGGGTTTACAAAAGTAAAGCAAAATAAATTGTTTATACTTTGATAATCTGAAATAACACAGCAACTTAAAGCAATGTTAGATGTTTCTGCTATGTGGAATTAAGTTTTGTTGATTTTCAAAAGGAATAACAGAATGATAAAAAGAAGGAATATTAAACAGCCCTCTGGAACTGTACTCTGATAAGTCTTTTCGTATAGCTTTACATGTAGCTCATATGTTGAAAATATGATGGACAAGCTAGACCATCACTGTATCATAGGTTAATGGCTGATGCTGTTATTCTGTGTGCGTGTGTGTGTGTGTGCGTGCGCGTGCAGCGGGATGGAGGGCAGGGAATCTGAGTAACGGTGGGGAATCTGAGTAACTATACAGCCGTCAAAAATTTGAAGTTTGAACTCCCTTCTTCACATCCATCTCCTTTTCTCTGCTTATTCAAACTCCACTAGTCTTTTTCCCCTCTTTCTATTTCAATAGACGGAATGGACCATGGACCAGCCCATAAAGAGAGGGGGAGAGGCACCGTTCCTTCACAAATGCACCCTTTTATTACCGTGGAGTGGATTTTCCAGCTATCTGGATGGTTTGTGCACATTTAGAGTGTATAAAGGTTATAGAGTTTATTATAGAGCAATGCTATTCAGTTGTTTGCCATGGAGGTTCGTGTGTGTGCAGGTTTTCTTTCCAACCCAACGCTGCACCAGCTGATTTCACCGATTATTTCTTCTTTCTGGTTGTTCTTGTGTTAATCACTAAAATCAGATGGTGCAGCATTTGGTTGGAAAGAAAACCTGTATACACACAGACCTACACGGCGCGTAATGGAATACCACTGTTGGAGAGTATAGTTTGTAGAGTTGTACCTCAGAGCTGTGATTCTGGATGGTCTGCTGCAGCTGAAACATGCCGTTGACCAGAGATTTATTCTCTTTATTCAGCCTGGCAGTCTCGCTCTCCTCCATTTCCAAGGATGAGACGAGAGCCATGCAGTCTGAACACTGCTGCTCATTCCTAGCTGAGAAGAGAAGAGAAGAAAAATCAGGGCTGAACAAAAGGAAGAAAGATGTTGACGAATTAACACTGGAATAATTAGATTGCTCTTCAGTTTGTTGGGTTAATCTGTCCTGAAAATGTAAAAAGAACCACAAACTGAACATCCAAATCCCATCCGGGGAGCTGTCCAGTACAACCACTGTCTTCTACTGCTGGCCACTGGGAGCTGCCCAGTCCAACTGCTCCCCTACTGTTGTCCAGTGTGAGCTGCACTATTAAACCAGAGTTTGGTTTACTGGGAACCAGTGCACTGGAGATGAACTGAACATAATCTTTTATCTGGATAGTAATATAGTACATAGTTTTAATGAGTGCTTTTACTCACACAGGCCAATGACATAACTCTAAACTACAAAAAACTGAGATGCATGTTAAAAAAAAAAGAAAAAAAAAGGGGAGGCGCATAACAAAAATCTTAAATGCCCCCCAGGCTTTCTCCAACGATGCTTTCAGAACTCATTTCTCATTCGGACTCTCCCATAATTCACACTATGGACTCGTCACACAGCCAAATGAGATATGCATCTGATCTAGCCAGACCCCAGGTGAAAGTGGCCCAAATCATATTCATAAAATTATGTTCCCATGTGGTTTTTGTGTTCACATTGCTCTGAAAACTGCACATTTAGGAGGGAAAAAAAATAAATCTGAATTGTGTTGGATTTAAGGTGCCGTTTGAACATAGCATGAGGTAAAGACAGAGAAAGAGGAAGGGATGTAGTGTAAACCATATGGCGTTTTCGTACACTTACTGGCTTAATCTGATTTACCAGATAGGACACCCAAACACTTTCATATGTGTGCAGCAGTGGACAACTTTGTTCGTAAGACCCGCCAACAACCAACTGCATGCATGTGCTGACTTGCATCAAAAACTGACCCCCCCCTTTTCTCCCTAATTGTATCTGGCCAATTACCTCACTCTTCCGAGCTGTCCTGACCTCTGCTCCACCCCCTCTGCTGATCCGGGGAGGGCTGCAGACTACCACATGCCTCCTCCGATACACGTGGAGTCGCCAGCTGTTTCTTTTCACCTGACAGTGACGAGTTTCACCAGGGGGATGTAGCGCATGGGAGGATCACGCTATTCCCCCCAGTTCCCCCTCCCCCCCGAACAGGCGCCCCAACCGACCAGAGGAGGCTCTAGTGCAGCGACCAGGACACATACCCACATCCGGCTTCCCATCCGCACACACCAATTGTGTGGCCAATTGTGTCTGTAGGGATGCCCCACCAAGCCAGAGGTAACACGGGGATTCGAACCGCTGATCCCCGCGTTGGTAGGCAACGGAATAGACCGCTACGTTACCCGGATGCCCCCAAAACTGACACTCTTCATTGAGTTCGCTTCATGTGACATCTCCCCTCTAAAATAAAGGATTTCCAATTTTAATTCCCAGAACTATAAATCTTAAATCTCCTTAGCGCCGATCCCTACCAGTTAGTCCCTCTATCTTCCTCTCCAAGGAAACCTTCTCCTTCTTCAACTCCTCCACCTCTTCGTCTCTCCTCCTCAGCTCTTCTTCCAGTCTTGTACTCTCCTCCTTCTCTCCTCTCAACTGGGAGAGACTCTCTTCCTTCCTGTCATTCTCCTCCTGCAGCCTCCAGATTTCCTCCTCCAAGATCACTGGGTAGAGAGAGAGAGAGAGAGAGAGAGAGATGGAAACAGGATGCAATTATTTTAAGGTTGGCTGGTTTAAATTCACTGACGTCAAACTTGTCTGTCCACTCTTCAACCACTCTACCCACCAGAAACCAGTCTGTGCACCAGTCCATCCACATGCAAACTGCAACGGGTCTAGCCGTCACTTTGAACAACTAGACCCACTGCAGTTTGCATATAGGGCCTAGAGGGGGCGGAGGATGCCAGACTGACACCAATACAAGAAGTGACTGAACACCTGGATAAGCCAAAAGCCTGTGCACGGATTTTATATATGGACCGCTCCTCCATATTTCTACTACTACTACTTTCAGCTGCCCCCGTTAGGGGTTGCCACGGCGGATCATCCGTTTCCATTTCTTCCTCTCCTCTGCATTTAATGCTGTTAAAACAGATATCCTGCTATCACGTATTTTTTAACTTGCATGTAGACTCAGCTGTTACTTGCTGGATAAAATAATTCTTACGTAAACGACTTCAGCATTAGGGTAGATGATTTCGTGTCTGACAGTCTTGTTGTGAACACTAGAATGCCCCAGGGTGGCATTCCATCGCCAATCTTATTTTCAGTATACACAAATGAAAATCTGGGCAACACAGAAAATCTCACATTAGTTTAGTATGCAGATGACATGGCTTTCGTGGTCATTAAATGTGTAAACTAACTATGTTACAGAAAAAGTGGTTTGATGACAGCCATCTTTTGTTGAACGTAACCAAAACACAAGAAATGTGTCTCCATGGTAACAAGAAGAACCTGTCAAACCCTCTATTAATCAATTACTGTTAACGGCCAAGAGGTGGAGCAAGTGAGCTCCTTTAAGTACCTGGGGATTGTGTTAGAGAAATCTTTTGCCTTTACAGATCATCCATCCATCCATTATCCAAGCCTCTTATCTGAATCAGGGTCGCTGGGATGCTGGAGCCTATCCCAGCAGTCATTGGGTGGCAGGCGGGGAGACACCCTGGACCGGCTGCCAGGCCATCACAGGGCCAACACATTCACACCCAGGGACAATTTGGTATGACTGATTCACCTGACCTACATGTCTTTGGACTGTAGGAGGAAACCGGAGCACCCAGAGGAAACCCACGCACACACGGGGAGAACATGCAAACTCCACACAGAGGACAACCTGGGATGACCCCCAAAGGTGGACAACCCTGGGGTTCGAACCCAGGACCTTCTTGCTGTGAGGCAACCGCGCTAACCGCTGCACCACCGTGCCGCCCCCTTTACAGATCATGTAGAATTCATTTACAAAAAAGTACAGCAAAGACTCTCCCTGCTGGGAATTTTGAGGTTAGCCAATGCACTTTAAACAGAGTAAACCAACCCCTAACTGAAAGTATACTCATTTTAACATTATATCCTGGTTCAAGCACTGAAATGTCAAAAGCAAGACAAAGCTTTCCAAAATAACTGGGCAGTACAATTACAAGCTGCAAACAAACCCAACTGTTCTGTCACCATGGCAACGCAGTCCAACGCTTAAGTGGCAAAATCGTAGACGTCCGTAGCCATCCCTTAAATCACCACTTTCAGCTACTGCCCTCAAGGCAGAGGTACACAGTCCCCTGTGCACAGAAACACACCGATAGAAAAATCGTTTGTCCCTGTTGCCATAAGATATCTTAATCGGTAAGGACAGCCACTTTTTGAAGCCAGCCTGCTACCTCAGCACCTAACCCCGATTCATTCCTCACCATCGAATACCTGGTACTCCTCTAAGTAGCTTCTATTGTGCTTTTATGTAAATGTGTTTGAATGTGTCCTCTCTGGATGTGACGTTTAAGTGTCTTTTTTTTGCACATGCAAGCCAAAAACAATTTTTCCCCTTTTGTATGCAAAAAGTAGACAATTATAAGTATTTTCTATTCTATACTGGGTTCCCATTCTTTTTAAGAAATCATTTCCAGGACTTTTGCTCGGAAATACAGGAGACCATTGCTGACTCACGGTAGGTCATATCATTATATCATTCAATTAAATGGAAGCTTCTATAGACTCTACTTGGTATGTCTAACTTGTAGCTGGTCACTGAAAATACCCCTCAAACTTTAAGCACTGACGTACAATTTCAGCAGCTAAATATGTGCCATCTCTGCTAAAAATTACACTAAAAATATGCCTTCTCAGCAGGTAAAAATACAATTTTATGACCTAAATTTACTGTATTCCATGACCTTAATAATATTCCCAGGACATTTGGTCAATTTGATCATTTCCCAGGTGTTTTCATTGACTGATAAACAAGTTGACAAATTTCCAGGTTTTCCATAACCCTGATCCAGCTGCAGGGAAAAGACTCCCCCCCTGCTCTATCTCGCTTCTTTTCTCTCAGATTCTCCCCCATCTTCTCTGTTACTTCCCTCTTTAATTCTCCTTTCTCTACCTCTTTTCATTGCTGGTCCTCCTTCACTTGTCTCCATAGTGTCAGCCTGCCGTTTCCTGCTCCCGCCATCCTTCTCCTTTTCCTCCCCTCTCCTCTGACAGTGACAGTTTTGTTGGTGTTCCAGCAGCTCCTGTCTGATGGACTCCATCAGTACCCTCTGAGAGACACACAAACAAATACATCAACATCAGTACTCACACTTTGGCCGGCAGCCATACCAGCATGTACCCTGGCTCTGCCAAATGACAGAAACTAAGCAGGTATGGGCTTGGCTAGTACTTGGATGGGAGACCTCCCAGGAAAACTGAGTTTCTGCCAGCAGTGGTGTTGGTGGGCCAGTAGGGGGCAGTCTTCCCACTGGTCCTAATAAAAACAACAACTATCAAAATCCCAATGCCCCAGTGCAGTGACGGGGACACCGTGCTGTTGTAGGAGATGCCGTTAGTCATTAAATATCCCATGGCACTTATCGCAAAGAGTAGGGGGTTCCCCGGTGTCCTGGCAAAATTCCCAACCTGGCTCTCTCCATCTGGCCACCTAATCACCCCCCTCCCCCATGTAATTGGCTCAATCATTCATCCCTCTCCACCTCAAGCTGATGTGTGGTGAGTGTTCTGGTGCAAAATGGCTGCCGTGCATCACCCAAGTGGGTGCTACACATTGGTGGTGGTTGAAGTGAGTTAACCCCTTCAATGTGAAGCACTTTGGGTGTCTAGAAAAGTGCTATATAAATGTAATGATTATTATTATTTTCACTTTACTTATTGTGTATGTACAGTATATATCCATGTTACAGAATTTCTTACATGTCTTATATCATAGATACTATTCCAACATGAAAAGATAGATTACATTCATATCCAGGTACGTTGCTAAAATGCAAAAGACACACCAAATTCTTTCCCTATTTTGTCTATTGCTGCAGTCACATGTAGCACCATTGCTAACGGTCCTACTTAACGTGTATGTATACATATCTATGCTGATGAGCCTTTTGTAGCACCAGTACCATATCTCCTATGTAATGTTTACTGTATTTAGCTAATGTGCCTAGGTCTCCATCATCATTAATACTACGTCTCCTGTGTACTGTTTATCTGTATGGTACTGAGGTGCCTACGTCTTTGGTGGTATTCTCCGCAGTGCTGTTCATGGCAGATTGCAGCTTGTTGATGGCATCATCTTTTTCCTGACAAATCTCCATCAGCTCAGAAAACTTCTGTTGCTGCTGCTCCAAATTCTAGAAAACACAACACAAACACACAATGACACAAATACATCAAGTAACACACAATTAAGAAGACACTATACACTGCAAAAGATGATGCGCTATACAATAAACGTATTATACAACATGACATGACAAACCATTATCTAATCCTTATAATCTGCATACCAAGAAAGTTCCTTTTGGATACTTCCTTCCCCCAACCTACAGTGCTGGGCCTCGAGACCTGGTGTCACTTCAGAACCAAGTTTGATAGGCAGAGGCGAAAGTGATAAAATCCAAAGGACACCCAACCCTTACTGGCATATTCAAGACAACTGCTTATCCACGAACATCCACATTATGAACACTTGTAGCTACTCACTTTACTACTTCCTGTCAGTTGGGGCTTACCCTGAAAAATGAAATGATGCTGTGCATAGCTTTTTACATCTACATCATAGCAGGGAGATGCAGAAGAACAAGGGAGATAGTAGTGAGTCTGTAGAAGTGAAGCTGTTGCGTAACAACTAGATATTGCAGAACAAGTTGCTAGACAACCTTTATCAACAGATACTGTAAGACTGACTACTAAAACTCAGGTTCCATGTTTTTTTATTTATTTATTATTATTATTTGGTAATTGGGAAGGTGCTGACACAAAGGCACTGACGGTTTCATGTTGAATGCTCGGGGATTTAGAGTGGCCATTCAAATATCATTGCAGTTACCAACATCACCATAGGTTTCAGTAAATTACACACTAGCAATGACCTTCAGGATTGTAAATGTAAACAAAGACTAGAGGCAGTGATAGTAGACACCTTGCTGTTGTCTACTGCTGTGCCAGTGAAAACTACAGTACCTTCTTGGTTTCCTGTAGCTGGTCATGCAACTGTTGCTTCTCCAAATGCAAGGCCTCCAGCTCTGGAAAGAAGAGAGAATACCACACAAGGTCAAAGGTTAATTAACAATTATAGTGCAAACCAAATGGGGACAGGGCACCAATTCAAAATCTTCCTGCTGAGAGGGACTATAAATAATAATAATAATGGATTACATTTATATATGCATATTTGTGTGCTGTTGTCAAGCCTAAAGGAGCTGTATATGTCTGTTGTGTGCATGTTTGTGTGTAATAGCATATGTTTGTTGAGTGTGTAGTAGTGTACTTCTGTGTGTGTGTGATAACATTACATATATGATCCATCCATCCATCCATCCAATATCTGAACCGCTTATCCTGCTCTCAGGGTAGGGGGGATGCTGGAGCCTATTCCAGCAGTCATTGGGCGGCAGGCGGAGAAACACCCTGGACAGGCCGCCAGGCCATCACAGGGCTGACACGCACAAACACACACACACACACACACAAACACACACCTAGGGACAATTTACTATGGCCAATTCACCTGACTTTTACGTGTCTTTGGACTGTGGGAGGAAACCGGAGTCCCCGGAGGAAACCCACGTAGACACGGGGAGAACATGCAAACTCCACACAGAGAACGACCTGAGATGACCCACCAAGGTTGGACTACCCTGGGGCTCGAACCCAGGACGTTCTTGCTGTGAGGCGACCGCACTAACCGTGTCACCTCCCACCGTGCTGCCTTAACATATATGATTACATACATGCATATACACACATACATACATACATATACACATACATACATACATACATACATACATACATACATACATACATACACACACACACATACATACACACTATATGTGTGTGTGTATATATGTTACGATAACATAACACATAACATGTGATAGTGTCTCAGTGGTTCTATGTCTATATACCTGCAGAGTTTGTGCTGTCAGTCAGACAGCTGTGAACCGCCTCTGCATCCCGTTTGATCTTCTGAAGGTCCTCTGTCATGGTTCTGATCATTTCCTCCGTCATAACCTCCACCTGTACCTGAAAACAAAATGGACACTGACCTCTAAGAGGAGCCATCAAACAGTATATGGTCTATAAGTACATAGATACCACAGTATATTGTCTATATGCACTTAGCATGCATTTATATTCCACAACAAGTGTCCATTTGCATGTTAATGCCAGAATATAGTCTTACATGGGTATAGACTCCATAATATATGGTTAATGTGTATTTAGATACACCTCACAGGTACCTTTTAGCAAAATATAAATCATTTGATTATGAGGATTTTCTTCAAGTATAAATCATGGTAGCCTCGGTTACACTTGTCATTTTAGCACAACCCCAGGCATCTGATCCTTCCAGACTGCATCAACTGACAAGTCTGGAGGCTCGAAAGTCACAGAGTTTGCAGTGTGATCGGATCTGCCGCGGAGCTTGTGTTGCATTCAAAACACCGAATAGTCTAGAAGAAAACAGGCACCCGTAAACGTATACAGCAGAAACACATCAAACCACGTCCATGTCCAACCTAAGTTCCTAGCATGGCAGCAGGATCCAGTTGCAAATCACTAGAGCACAACTGCCACTAGCAGCAGACACAGGGGCACGGAGGCAGGTATGCTGGTGACACAGAAGGCGGTCGAAGCTGTTCACAAATGTAATCAAGGGTCTGCTTGTGCATCCGAGAGTTAAGTACCCAGTTTGCAGGACTACATAGTCCATCCAAGCACTGGTTACTGGACCCATATCCAGCACAATATATAGTACTCAGCCTTGAGTCCTACCACAATTACAAATAGCGTCAACACAAATAGAGCAAAATCTCGACCCCATACCCAGCTCCATTTAAATAGTCATTTATTTCTAGTATTGCGTGGGAATAGGAATTCTGAACTCCGATCCGGCTAAAGCGATGGCGTTTTATTTTCATATGTGGACACACCAAATCGTGTTGTGGTAAGTGACGGAAGAGGCTGTGCTAAAATGGCAACGGTAACTGAAAACTTAGAAGTGATTCGTTCTGATTCAAGGCACCCTTACAACAAATAATTCAGTTATACTACCGACAGCCAGAGACTGACAGACAGACAGATGACCTTACCTCAGCAGCATCGGAGTCAGCACTGGAGAGACGGGTCGTTTCTTTGACCAAATTCTTAAATATCTCCAATCTCTTCTCTGCTTTATCCTCAAGGATCTCTTTCTCCTTAGCCAAACGCTTGCTGTATGGGACAAGAAGACAGACAGACAGGCACAGAAAGACAGACAGGCAGAATTCTGTCAGAACACAGGAAAGACAGGCAGAATCGTCCGCTGTAAAGAACGTCTTTAACATGTTCATAAAGGGGATATATCGAGCTTAACCTACACATTAGCTTCAATGAATAAACCAACAAGTCAGTGTGTGTATGCAGATAGTACACGCATACAATATTTGAATATTTTATGCGGTGTTTACTTGTAGTCTTCCTCGATCTTGTTGAAGAGATCCACGAACTCAGCGCTGACTTCCGCCCTGATCTGAGCCTCAAGGACCAGACGTAGTTGTGCCTCACTCTCTGAATGCTTCACACACACACACACACACACACACACACACACACACACACACACACACACACACACACACACACACACACACACACACACACACACACACACATTGTAAAAATCAATGAATCAGAATCGGAATAATCAGAATACTTTATTCATCCCAGAGGGGAAATTGGAAACAAATAGAAAGAAAAACAAAAACAAATAGAAATAAAAGATAAAACAAGAAATGGAAATAACAGCAAAATATATAAACACATAACACCCTATCTATACTGAATACTGCAGCACAAAACAAACAGCACAAAGAAGACGGGCAGAATAAGACACAGGACAGGAGGACAGACAAACAGAAAGCCAGACAGGGATGGACACATGAATGGATAAATTGCGAGACAAAAAGAAGGGTCAGAGATCCGTTACCTGTACTAGGTCTTCCTCCATGGCTGTGTTCGCCTCCTCTTCCCCCTCCTCCTCAGTCCTTTCCTCTAGAACCGTATTCTCAACCGCGCTCTCCTCTTCCTGCTCCTCCTCGTCTGCATTTTCATTCTCCTCCACGTCCTCCAGGGTGGTCTGCCAGCCGATCAACGAGCTCTTGTGGCCACGACCCCACTGGTTTTTACGGCGATCGGCTTCGTCGATGATCATGGAGACTTCTCTAGCATACCTCTGGCAGGCGACGCTAGGCAGTACTTGTTTGGGATTTAAGACAACAACCTGCAGAGAGGAGAAGGCTTATACTGATCACTGACCCAAAGCCTTAAACAGGAAGACGAGTCAAAATATTTAGATGTAAAAGCCCATCCAGGATCATTTATCCAAATTAGAGCTGACTCATACTATATAAAAATATTATATAGTTCATTTCCCTGTTTAGAAAGGTCTTACCTTCCCTGGATAACTGTAAACTTCAGCTAATACTGTCGTCTATTGTTCTGTTTTACTTTGACACTACTTTTAACTTACAGCACTTGGAGGAGAATCCTTAAATAAAAGTGAGTTCGAACTTAATTGTATTATCATTAATATTATTTGTGTCCTGGGTACGATGTTAAACTGCACCCGTCAGGTTGTCGGCGACTAAACCGGCACCCCCACTTCAACCCTTGGGTTGTTGTGAGGAGGGTGTGTGGACACCCAGCGGACTAAAAACAAAACCTGTCAAAGGGCGGATGAGTTCCTCTGTGAACCAACGGCCATCCATATCTGGAGAGGAGACAGGGACCACCAGGTACCCCCCCTACTGAAACACAATGATGACTCAACCAAACTCAATCACCATAAACAGCGCAAGAGACTTGTTGAGGCATCAGCTGCGCTTCTCCAGCCTCCATAGGTTATGGAACTGATGATGAGGATGATTGAGAGCATGATTATTCTTTATTACAAGTGATGATTTTGGCAACATAATGTAACATTTTGGCAGATGTTGTGAACAGCGTCTCTGGCACCGAAAGCCTGGTGGGGAACAATAAACTGTGCGTGGGCAGCATCAGACTCGCCAAGGAAATCACACAAAAACCTAATCGCTCAATGAATCCAAACACAAACGCACCTACCTCATCAATGAATTCACAAATGCCCATTTTAACATAACGGCGGTGCAGGGGTTAGCAGAAGTGGAGACAGGGACATGAGTGACATCATCAATAAAGACATTTGCTCTCACACAACTGGTATATTACCTTGTTATACAGCATTGCATTAGAAATCTAAAGTTATCAAGCAGTATAATGTCATTGTGGTCTGCAACTGTAATAACTCATCCAAAGCAACGTTTCAGAGCACGGAGACTCATTACTTTCCGGGCCTTAACCTACAGCCAAAATAACACGCCTTGTAATAACGCAATACAGATTCACCAATGACACTGACTGCTTGAAAAGAAAAGATGCATGCGATATTTCACCTGGGCAAACTTGTCAGTAATTTTCTGTTGAAGTCCACCAATCCAACCAATTGGCTGCTCTCAGCACGGGCCAACATGATTGTGCCCCACAGCTCATTACTGAAAGTGTGTTGAACATGCGCCTGTCCGCGTTCATTTAATCAAACGAGTAACTTGATTAAATGAACGCGGACAGGCCGGCCCCCAAGCTCACCAAAGAAGACCACTAGGAGAAGTAATGACCTTTACGCTACAGGTACAGGAAGATATTTCGACTGTATCGGACAGCGCTACTGTTGTCATGTGTAATAAAAGCGCAACAATGTAAGTTATGAAGAAAAAAAAAATTACTTGTTACACTGAATTATTGAGCATGTCGTGCACTGCTCCACCTGACATCAGGTGGGGCCAAGCCCCACAGGCCCCTTATGTAGAGACGCTGTTGGTTGTGAATGAACAAAAGTGTTTAAGTATAGCTGATCTCCCAAAAATTAAACATTTCATTGATCAAATGTAATAGACGGAGGGCGGCCGGGTAGCATAGCGGTCTATTCCGTTGCCTACCAACACAGGGATCGCCGGTTCGAATCCCCGTGTTACCTCCAGCTTGGTCAGGCATCCCTACAGACACAAATGGCTGTGTCTGCGGGTGGGGAGCCGGATGTGGATATGTGTCCTGGTTGCTGCACTAGGGTCTCCTCTGGTCGGTCAGGGAGCCTGTTCGGGAGCGGGAGCGGGAGGAGGGGGGGGATAGCATGATCCTCCCACGTGCTATATGCCCCTGGTGAAACTCCTCAGTGTCGGGGGAAAAGAAGCAGCTGGCGACTCCACATGGATCAGAGGAAGCATGTGGTAGTCTGCAGCCCTCCCCGGATCGGCAGAGGGGGTGGAGCAGCAACCGTGATGGCTCGGAAGAGTGGGTTAATTGGCCAACTACAGTTGGGGAGAAAAAGGGGAGGAAATTCCCAAAGGAAAAAAAAAAAAAAAGAGAGAAAATGTAACAGACATTTAACAACTGTTTGTGCAGACTTACTCCAAAACTGCCCAACATGCACAGCTGTATGCTTCTACATGTATATGTACATTCCATAAATGTGCGTGTGTGTGTGCACGCGCATGTGCGTGTGTGTTTGAGGGCCAACCTTCTGGGCAAGAGCAGAGAACTTGAGGACGTTCAGCGTTTCATCGTAGGCGGAGGAACACTGGCTGATGTTTACGATCATTGACAGTTTACCGCGACCACAGAAGAAGCCCTGCAGGAAGTGCGTCAGCTTGGACTCCCTGAATGGAACGTGGTGCTGGATCCTGGGGAGAGAAGTAGTAGGATATCAACTGTTACAATAACTAACAATCTTATCACTTCTACATAAAGTATAAATACCAATTTTACTGTAATTGAAACCCAGTAAGTTAAGGAGCAAACTTGTTAACAACAATTTTCAGGGATATCTGACACACCACTAAAATCTACAAAAAAAAAAACTTAATAAAAGCTAACACCATAGAAACAATACCAAAACCAATGGACGATGGGCAAATCAATAGTCCATTTATAAATTTCCTATATGCACGGATATTTGAAAAGCAAACGCACACACACAGTGACAGCGTTTACTTACTTGGACTGTTGGTTGAGTCGCAGGGCATGGATACACTTGCCCAGCGTCAGCAAGGAGCCGTTTATGTTTCCTGCCTCCTTAAGACGTTCTCCTCTATTCTGAGTCCTGGAACAACGCTCGGATCCGGCCAGGTCACACAGTGCCAGCCTAAAACAAATACACACATACATATAGCTGGATTACACATCAAACGAGAACACACATACTACACAGGAAGCTGTAGTGTTGAATATGGTCACATTCTTTTATGCTCTGGAATGATCTGACCACTCCTTAAATATGTCTGAGGTGCCAATTAGGGTTGTCACGTGATGATGTTAACTTGTTTGTCCCATCAGTCAAGTCAAACCCATGTGAATGTATAAGAATGCGAGTGACGAGATGAAATAAACACCCTTTCACATCAGAACTTGATCTGATAAACTCAATTACAAGAGCACAAAAATCAATTACAGAAAAAGATTATGCTTTAAATTGAATGCTTTCATCTAATTTTAAGACATGTAGTAGTGGGGATGAGTGATGTGCCAAGGAACGGATATGGTGAGGGCAAAGTCAGTTCACATGAGGGGAAAAAAAAAAAAAAAACACCAGAAAAAAAGTTGTCTTCAGAGTTCAATTTATTTCAAGTCAATGGGAATCAGTCAGTCAACTGACACCTGTCAAAGGCGAACACTTTATTTCCACCGATTGGCATTTTAATCCAGCAATCGGGAAAAGCGGGCAGAAAGTTGTATTTCAGTTGCTTTAAATAAATCGTACTCAAAAAGGTTCTGAAATTATTTAATTAACTTATTCAATTTCTCTCACAGAGAGAACGCAGAATAAACTGGCCCATTCCTGGTTGACAGACTACGAATACGTGGTACCAGCTACTCAATCGAAAGATTTAAAGCAATTCATGAGTGGATGTTGGCAGCCAATGAGGTATGGAAGGAGTGACAGGAAGAAAGGAAAAGGTTGGGGCGTCCAGGTAGCGTTGCGGTCTATTCTGTTGCCTAACAACACGGGGATCTCCAGTTTGAATCTCTGTGTTGCCTCCGGCGTCCCTACAGACACAATTGGCCGTGTCTGCGGGTGGGAAGCCAATGCGGGTATGTGTCCTGGTCGTTGCACTAGTGCCTCCTCTGGTCGGTCAGAGCACATTTTTTTGGGGGGGGGGGGGGGGACTGGGAGGAATAGCATGATCCTCCCACGCGCTATGTCCCCCTGGCGAAACACCTCACCGTCAGGTGAAAAGAAGCGGCTGGCGACTCCACATGTATCAGAGGAAGCATGTGGTAGTCTGCAGCCCTCCCTGGATCAGCAGAGGGGGTGGAGCAGCGACTGGGACGGCCCGAAAGAGTGGGGTAACTGGCCAAGTACAATTGGGGAGAAAAACAGGGAGAAAGGAAAAAGGTCCGAACCTTGTCACCACAGTTCAAAATTCCTGGGCCAGCAGAACCAGCTCTGGGATGGGTTGCATCAACTGGTCTTTACTAAGCCCGGTGCTAACTGCTAAGCCGGTCTTTGTTCAGACCAGTCTTTAGAACGGACTCTACGTTAGTTGCACCAACCAAACTTAAGCCTAGTCTCATGATAATAAGATATAACAACGTTGGCCCGGTCTTAGCGATGTGTGTCCATGTGAATGCCCCGTGCAACCATGGCTATTGCCTAGCGGCGTGCGTTGCTAGGATACATTGTTAACAATCGCCCGCTGTCTTGCTAATTTGTTTCTTTCTAATTTGCGGCGACGTTATGGAGGATCAAAGAAAAAGAAAAGTCAGGTTCACGGACATTGAGATTATAAAATCAATAGAGCTGTACAGCCAGCACAAGAAAATGCTGACTGCCAAGCAGTCCAATGTAACAAGTAAGAAGAAGCAGTCGACCTGGAGAGAAATAACACAGGCCTTAAATGAGCATTCAGTGATTGTTTATTTAGTTTAGTTAGTGTTACGGCCCTAGTGCTGTGTGTCGGTGTAATTTTCCCCCTCCAGGTAATGCCCCGCCTCCTGTGAAGCTGCCGGTTGAGCCCGGGTGTTTCCAGTCCATCATCGTTTGTGCACCTGTTCCAGATCCAATCAGCCATTGTCCGCCTATTTAAATGCCCTCCTGTCCTTTGTTCGAGAGATGTCTTGTCTGGCTGGACATTGTTACATGTTTGTTTGTTGTACAGGATTGTTATGATCTACACACAGTATAGCATTTTGGTTTTTACGTGCAGGATCAAGGGGATAGGTAAGCTGCCCGTGGGTGTACTCTTCATCACGTAGCCTATCTTTGTTATAGACACCAGGTTAGGAGTGAGTGCCACCCTCTGTATTTATTAGTCTAGAATCATATTGCACTAGTTTAGGAGATCACCACTTTTTGGTTTATGATTTCTCTACTTGGGTACCGCTCTTAGTTCCCTGTGACGTTCACATTATTTGTAATAAATATTTTTGCATTTTAGTCGGCATCTTGGCTTTTGTGTTAACTCCCATTCTTGTTGCATAATGTTAGGCCCTATATGTCCCCTAGACTAAAGGGTCCTAACAGTTAGTTTCATAACAGCTATTTTAATAAGACCACGCAAGGTGGTGGCTTGGTGCCAGTGACACCCTGCGGATGGCCCGACAGGCGGAGGGAGGGCTTGTGGATGCTGATCGTGTCTCCAACTGTGTTTTGAAACGCACTGTTTGCGTAAAAATGAAGTGTTATTAGCAGCTGCAACACGGGTGACAACGCTGCGTTGTGATCCGACACAAACTGCAAGACCGGCGCCACTTCAAAAGTTGTTCAAGTAGATCCCTACTACAGAATCAATACCTCTCAATCGCTCCTCATCATTATATATGTCCAATGGACAGCTTCTATCCCGCCTAAAAGCACCCTTATTGTAAAATCTATATACGAGATGTGCTGTGCTCAGTCACAAGCTGTGTTGTTTAAATTCGATATTAAAGAAACGGCCTAGATTTTGACTTTACACCCGTTCCTGTCTAGGCGTAAGATTTACGCCCAGTCTTAGCAAGAAGAAGGCTTAAGCCTAGATGGTGCAATCAGCAAAACTATTAGGTCGGACTTAGAAGTTAAGGCTGACTTGGCTTAAGACCAGGTGTATGCCCTGTTGGTGCAACCGGCCCCTGGTGCTGGGTGACTGTCTTTGCTAATAGAGCCTGGATGTGACTTACTCGCTGATGGTTTGGACTCTGGGGACTCCTGTGTCCTCCACCTTGAGGATCTTGACAGAAAAAATACTATGGCTGTAGAGACAGACATGTAGACAAACACAAAGACAGATGAATGGGAGGACATGAATGAAGACATGGCATTAGTATGAGTGCAGTACTGGAGCAAAACAGCTATAAAAGTCACAAATAGAGTCATTTCTTTTTTCTGTGAAGGCAATGAAAGTTTCACATTTGAAATACCATGGCTGTCTTCATTTCCATGCGCCTGCTTCATTTCTCAGTTCAGCTATAGCTGTCATGAAAACCTCTTCAATCTCTCACTGCTTCTTAAATGCAATCTTTATGCTGAGGCAAAAAAAATCACCTATGTGAAGTTAGAGTAACGGATCAGAAAGACTGCTAATCTGTAGGGAAAAGGAACCCATTTTAGCTATGCCATCAGTGGTGCTGGTCTTGTAGTGCGGCTTTTTACCGTGTAAAACAAACTTTCATTGTTGTGTGATCCTGTACCAAAGTGAGGGCTATTGAGTGTGACTAGGCTGCAGAGATTCCTGCAAGCTGATGACTGTCTGATACCTTCTACTTGACTGCTGGTTGAGTTTGGTGGAGGAGAAGCTTTGATTCTTCTTGCCAATCTTCATCAGCTTGTAGGCCTCATCTGAGCTGGTGACATGAACCCACTGCAGGTCTGGAGAGATACGGTTTAAATTGGTTGTAGAAAAGACTACTACTGTTCTATTAAATATATTTATGCAATGGTACTCTAATAACTAACCAGAAATTTCAACATAAAGGCATTTGAAATACAGTACAGGTTTCAAGTGAGCTGCACCCACTTAAGGTCCACACACACACACCTTTGATGAATGAGTTCCCTTTGACATCTTGAGAAAGTCGTAGAACAGTCCTCCTTTGGTTTCCACCAGGAACCTGTTTCAGTACAATATCATCTGTCAGTCACACTAACCCAGTCACTGGGGATGTACATCAGTGCATTCTTAGTGCTGGTCCCAAGCCTGAATAAACGGGGAGGGTTACGTCAGCAAGGGCCATTTGGCATAAAACCTTTGCCAAATCAAATATGCGGATCATAAATCAGGATTTCCATACTTGATCGGTCAAGGCTTGAGTTTCCGATGACCGCCATCTGGCCAGCAGGGTGCCAGTGGAATCACAAAGTCGATCGCAATGTTTATTGCCAACAATTTGCGCCCCTACTCAGTCATTGAGAACCAAGGCTTTCGCGCTATTGCTGCACACTTTGGAGCCGAGTTACAACATCCCATCTCAACTTTTTTTTCTCCCGACACAGCGATACCCCACACTCTACAACGAAGCCAAAACCAAAGTCATGGAATCATTGAGGGAAGTTGGTAGGACAGCAATAACACGATGCGTGGACATCCATTGCTACAGAATCTTATGTCACCGTAACTGCACACTTTATTACCGATGACTGGCAGCTTGTGTCTCGCGTGCAGGGGATATAGTTACTGCACAGCGGAGCACACTTACACCAGAGCATGTAGACCAACTCCTGTTCTTACACAAAAATGTATTGGTTTTTTTTTCTGAGGGATTCTGTGCTCATTGCCCATAACAGGAGAATTTCAACTGAAGTCTTTATTATTAATTTGTGAATGAGGGCAGCTTTTTGACCCCCTGCTTCCATCCAGGGGGTCGGTGTGGACACTGTGGAATACCACAAGTACCCGGGGGGTGTATATAGACAATAAACTGGACTGGCCTGAGAACACTGATGCTCTCTAAAAGAAGGGACCGAGCCGTCTCTACTTTTTGAGGAGGCCGAGGTCCTGCTCAGGATGTGGTATGAGTCTGTGGTGGCCAGTGCTCTCCTGTTTGCTGTTGTGTGTTGGGGCAGCAGGCTGAGGGTAGCGGATGCAAACAGGCTCAAAAAAACTGATCCGCAAGGCCGGTGACGTTGTGGGGGTGGAGCTGGATTCTCTGACGGCGGTTTCTGAGTGGAGGACGCTGTTGAAGTTATGTGCCATCATGGAAAATGTCTCCCACCCACTCCATGACGTGCTGGTCGAGCACAGGAGTACTTTTAGCGATAGACTCATTTTGTCGAAATGCACTACAGAGCGCCACAGGAGGTCGTTCCTGCCTATGGCCATCAAACTTCACAACTCCTCCCTCAGAGTGTCAGTCACTCTGAGTTAATGGTCATTGGACTGGTCCTTCGATTTGTCGGCGTTTGTTTGTTTCGTGCTGTGGTAGTGCAGCATAGACAGGGTGTTATGTGCACCATGCTGGAACATGGTAAGTTTATATATTTTATTATTTGGATTTCTTATTTTATCTTTTATTTCCATTTGTTTCCGTTTTTCTTGTTTCCATTTGATTCTATGTTCTTGTTAGATTTTATTTTTTTTGTCTTTACTAGAGCTTGAGTGTCTGTAATAGGACCCAATTTCCCCTTGGGGATGAATAAAGTATTCTGATTCTGATTTGATG
Organism: Lampris incognitus; assembly: GCF_029633865.1. Lineage (NCBI taxonomy): Eukaryota > Metazoa > Chordata > Actinopteri > Lampriformes > Lampridae > Lampris > Lampris incognitus. The sequence continues at coordinate 8,320,710 of NC_079227.1, forward strand.
ATATGAAGTGATTGCTGGAGTCTTGCTATAAAGCCCATGCTAATTTACAACAAGGACGCTGCTACAGACACACTTCTGTTGCTTTTCTTGTTGGTTCTTTGCAACGCTGGGAGACGTGACCTTTCAGTTGACACGTCTCTTCCATTTGTTACTGTATTAATAAAAGATAATGGAAGTAAATTCATCTGTTTATTTTAATTACGGATCATTACAAATATGCCATGTTTTAAAAGTAGCGAGTAGTCACACAGTGGGAAAAAATAAATCACGTATAGAAATCAAAAATGTTGATGCATCAATAATCGTTTTATAATCGCATCGTAGCCCTCTGAATTGGAATCGAATCGTGAGGTGCCTAGAGATTTCCACCACTACACCTAATGCCCCTTTTCCACATGGTACCGCCTCAACTCGACTCACTTCTGTGTTGTTTTCCATGACCGACGGACCACGGCGTGGATTTTCAGCTCTCCATTTTTTTCAATTTCAAAATGCACTTTTAAGATAACGCCGCTTCGGTATTTAAAAACGCCAAGTGATATCCCATGCGCGCATTGATGACGCAGTGACGCATTTCTGTGACCAATCAGAGGTCTGCATCAATTTTGGTACCTGCTTCAGTTTTTTTTGTTTAGAACCTCGATAAAGCTGGTACCAGAAAAGTGGTAACAGTTACCAAAATGCCGGTACTTTCCAGTAATGGAAAATGACAAAAGGGCGAGTTGAGTCGGTACATGTAGTGGAAAAGGGGCATAAGCGACCTCTTCAGTCTCAGCCGACTGCAGGTATCCCCACCCTTAAAAACGGAGTTAAAAAATTACAACATAACATTTCTCTCAATAACCGTTGAGTCCAGAAGAACTGATTCAACTTTCTGTGATTATAAATGATAGAGCATAAGCTTATCTTTATGGATTCTCTCCTCACTGAGCATCAACGTAGTCAGTTGCCCATTAACAATCACTTGTGTCACTTGTCATGCCAGTGCTCAGCTGACCCTTCCCTGATAATATCCTTTGCAATTTACAGGAAAACTTCAGGGCACGAATGACATATACAAACACAAATTGCAATGGATTAAGGACCAGGAATCTGACCTTTCCTTCTGCCAAGTGCCGTCTTTCCTTGCTTGGAAGGAGCTCCATCACAAACTAAATAATCCAAAATTAAATAACGTGTGTTTTTGCGGTTTAGAGTGAAATTTACCTGTACTAGCAGGTCATGGATGTTCTCATTGTGAATCTCGCAGAAGGACACCCAGACAGAAAACCTGGTACTGGAGTTGACATCTAGACAGAAACTTTCCGTCTCTGTGGTGCTGTTTAAACTGCTGATAGAGGAGCCTACACACACCCCGAGGTGGGGTGATGGGAAGAGGAGAATATCCATTGGAAATGATGAGGAAAACAGGAAGACAGGATTCACCACACAGACATAAACAACACGTATTCAGTCTTTTAGGAAACCGTCACTGACCTTCTTGAAAAGTGGATCTGATGTTGAAGCTATTCTTCTGACAGTCACTCTGGGGGGGGCAGAGAGAGAGAGAGAGAGAGAGAGAGAGAGAGAGAGATGGAAACAGGATGCAATTATTTTAACACTGGCTGGTTTAAACCCCCATTCGGGTTTTCTACACATTTTTGCCACCCAAATTTTATGACTTTTCCATAACCACTTGCAACATTTCCAAGACCAATATCCATCACTGTTTTCATGCTTAAATGTCAATGTTTGAAGCTTATCCAAACATTTGAAACATATTCTTACAAGAACGTGCAAGGTTGTCACTATCCATTAAGAAAAGTATAAAGTTAGCAGCAGCCTAGTGTGACACTTAACTCTTGGCTGAAACACAGGCAAATGAGAAAATTCAATGACTCTCAACCTTTTCTCCAAGCCTGGAAAAAAAAACATGATCCAAACTTCTTGACTCTTAAAGGTTTCTCAGGCCTATGGTAACCCCAACATATCTCCTTCCCATCTTCTTTCTCACCTCCTTGAAAAACCTGAGCAGGTTTCTCTTGCTCCGTGTTTCCTCTTGCTGCTGATCCTGGGTCAGCCTGATGAAGTCTCTACAGCGCTGAGGCTTCAGGTCATTCTGAGTGTAAACGCAACCCTCAATACTATTAAATATCACAGAGAGAGACCTGGGCAAGAGACCACTGTCATTATCTGGTCCTACACAGATGAGATAAAGGAGAGAAGGCAAAAAGAGAGGGACAGAGAAAGATGGAGGGATATCTTAAATAGATGAAAGTAATAGGGGTTATTTGTCTTAGATGAGGAGGGAACAACAAGAAGCTCGGCCCACTAAGCTATAGCACCAGAGAAAGACAGAGCCCATCTAGTCAAACTTAAGGCTGTTTCTAACCCAGGAAGGTGAAGGTTTTGCCAGCATTTGTGACTCCATAGGTGAAAACCAAGGAGTTTTCTCCTTCCAGAACTTCTCTGACCAGTCGACGAACTGTCCCCTCAAACACTTTCCTCTGGCTGCTCTCTGGCCCATACACCTGCAAACACACATACATGCTAGTTCATATAGTAGTGTTTCAGTATATGCTCTGTTATTATGTAGAAACAGAGAGTGTATGAGCTTACCTGTGTGAAAGTAAACTTCTGTACAGTTTGGGGGAGGGGCTTCTCATTCTGTGGTTTTGGTTGACTGTGTCTTGGAGCCTTTAGGATCACAGTATCTGACCCTTCTACTGTCACACAGTCCTGATGGGGAGAGGAAAAAAAAATGCCGGTGTCTGTGCGAGTTTGTGTATTAAGACAACATTTCTGAGCTTTTACAACAACGGTGTCCAACCATGCGTCGTAGAGTCTTGTACATGCAGGTTTTCTTTCCAATCATTAATTGTATTGTTGGCCAAACCTTCACCTTCAAAGATAGGAGGTGATATAAAATCAGTTGTTGGAATGTAAACCTCCGGTCACAGATTTTTAATGGCTGCTCAACACTGAACCACTCTGTCAGTTGTAATTTTACACAGCAGTTACATAATATGTTTGCAAAAAGAATTTCAACTGAATATAGCAATGAAATTATATTTTAATTAAAGAAATATTTGGGAGGCTCATTCAGAATTAGTTAGGTTAAAATATAATGAAACATCTTTGCTATGGTAAATGATGTGAGATTGAGATAGAGATATTCTGACTTGTTTAAAGAGCTCTCTGGAACACAGTTTCTCTGATTAAAATGGGGCAACTTGTCAATCATTTTCAGTCATCAATATTCAAAATGTGCTCCTTTTTATAATTAGTGATACAGTCATAGTCTAATCCTGCAGTTCAACAGTCTACTGTGGTAGAAAAAGGCAATCTGTGTGAGTGTGTTACTTGTGACTCTCCGCTGTCACTCTCGGTAGATGTGAATGGTCGAATCCTCAAGTAAACATGTAGATGGTCCTTGTCCAATTGAACATCATACTGAAGGGAAAAAACAAGAACAGTGCTTTCACCAACTCAGTGCTTTAACCAAAACAGAGTCAATATCTGTATTACAGCGTGACAGTGATGGAGATAGTAGCTGAAGTAGACAGACCTGGGTTTCTGAGATAAGAGCAGAAAAGTCATGATGGAGATCTCGCTTGATGTCTTCGACCTCCACGAATCCGACTCTCTCTGGCTTCCCATTTAAAAAAGAATCCATCATCCTGACAAAAACGCAGTCAGCATTTACAATGGCAAATCTTCTCTACCCTTTAAATAAATAAATACACACAGAGAAATCACTACGCCGCACGGCTCAGGAGGTAGAGGGGGTTGTCTGTTTTGATCCCCAGCTCCTCCAGAGAGCGTGTCGAAGTCTCCTTGAGCAAAACACGGAACCTCTAACTGCTCCTCCTTATGAGCAGGTTGGCGCCTTGCATGGCAGCCTTTGCCGTTAGTGTATGAATGTGTGTGAATGGCTGAATGTGAGGCATACATTGTAAAGCCCTCTGAGTGGTCAGTAGACTAGATCTACTACTACTACTACTACTACTTTCGGCTGCTCCCGTTAGGGATCGCCACAGCAGATCATCTGTTTCCATCTCTTCCTGTCCTCTGCATCTTCCTCTGTCACACCAGCCACCTGCATGTCCTCCCTCACCACCTCCATAAACCTCCTCTTTGGCCTTCCTCTTCTCCTCTTCCCTGGCAGCTCCATATTCAGCATCCTTCTCCCAATATACCCAGCATCTCTCCTCCACACGCGTCCGAGTAGACTAGATAAGTGCAACAGGTTAGTAGACCAGATGAGCGCTATATAAATGCAGTCCATCTACCATTTTCTCCCCCAGAGTGAAACATGAAGAGTACCCAGTACCTTGCATAGGAGCAATACGACACAGAGCCAACATGCTGGACAGATGACATCCATTATAACATATGACACTTAGAGCCCCAATTCTTGATATGTTGAGACTCCTGAAAAGAGCAGAGTCCCAGCAGCTCAGCTCATTAGTAGATGTGACGCGGTGCCGTTCGTATCGCGAGCCAGGTTCTAGTCGGTGCCGTTCGTATCGCGATCCAGGTTCTAGTCGGTGCCGTTCGGATCGCAACAAACGCTACGCGCGTAAACGACAGGGTGAAAAGGAGACTCGGGTGAGACAACCAGCGTCGTCTGGGTGCAGCCCAGCCGACACTGAACGTGTTATAAAGCTATACGTTACCGTGATGTATCTATCCAAACAAGTCACCTGGGCACGACCCCCCTTGACGACAACCGAGCGCTATTAGCTTCCACTGAGCTCAAAGCTAACGCCTACCCGCAGACTTCAAACGCGCGCTGAGAACACGGCGAACGTGTTTTTATAACGACGTGAATGTCCCCCGGCACCACAAATGTGGGCAGCGACTCTGCGACAAATATTATTATTTCCTTACTTTGATGGGATTTATCCGCAGGCCGAACGTCAACAAGGAGTCGCATAATACCTGCCCCGGGGTGGCGGCGGGCTTGTTTTTAAACGTGAGTCAACCCACCTATCAGGGCGCTTCAGGAATGTTACGTCACGCAGCCGAATCGCGGAAACTCTCGCGATAGCTAAGGCGCCGACTCCGGTTGACCGGAAAGGGAATTTTATTTGTAGACGCGCCCTTTATCACAAATTACAAACGTGCCTCAGGGGGCTTTATATGTCCTTAGACCCTCGCGTCGGATAAGGAGCAACTCCCTAAAAGAAAACAACAACCTTTAGCAGGGAGAGAAAAAACAGGGAGAAGCCCCAGAGGAGGGATCTCTCTCCCGAGGCGGACAGACGCCAATGGATGTTGTGTGTACACAGTTTACAGAGTGCAGCACTGAAAGAGGATACAAGTATTATAATGGGATTATAAAATATGTGAAGAACCCCGCTACAATGTAGCGGTTTGGTTATGCACCCGTCTAAATCTCCCTCCTCTTCATCCTGCCAGCTAACCCCCCTGCCCCCTGCCCCTAAACCCCCCCCCACTCCCAACTCCCCCCCCCCCCCCAAATGCTCGGGATCATCTGAAATGCCGAGAAAAGTGGGTTTTAACCATTTTTAGAAAATGCATATTTTGCATAGTTATGCATAATTATTATAATTATATTTTAATGTTCTGCTATTTTTCTGGTCCTCTCTGGAACAATACCTACCACCTCCAAAAAAAAATGAGGATCATAAGTGCATTTTTGCAAAAATGCATATATTTTGCATAATGCCAAAACATTTCTAAGTCCCAGAATTTTTTTTTATATAGGTGAAAAAATCAAAGATGCCCAGAATCATCTGAAATGCCGTGAAAAGTGGGTTTTAGCCATTTTTAGAAAATGTATATTTTGCATATTTATGCATAATTATGCATAATTTTAATTTTTTGAGATTTTCCCTTACTCTCTGAGACAATACCTACCACCTCCAAAAAGAATTAGGATCATAAGTGCTTTAGTTTTCGGTCCCGCTATCTACACTAACACCACACACACACACACACATTACGAAAATATGAGTAGATGTGAAGAATATGACGAGAAGGACGCCAAGCAGTGTCCAGATACCACTGGAACAGAGCCACGCGAGTGAATTACTATTTTTAAAAAAAACGTCAGTTAATAATTTGTTAATGATTTATTATTTGAACACAGGGCCCTGAACTCCTTCAGAGGACCACCTCCGAGCCACTGGTTCAGACATGTGGACGACACATGGGTCAGAATCAACCTTTTCAAGTTGTCTTTCATCCGCTCTTCATAACTCCCCTACTCAATCTCCCACCTACTTGCTTAGTAGTTTCACCATCTTCTCACACATAGTTTTCTTCTTTAGGACCCCCCCCCCCTTGTATTTGGCCAGTTACCCCACTCTTCCGAGCCGTCCCGGTCGCTGCTCCACCCCCTCTGCCAATCGAGGGAGGGCTGCAGACTACCACATGCCTCCTCCCATACATGTGGAGTCGCCAGGCACTTCTTTTCACCTGACAGTGAGGAGTTTCGCCAGGGGGACGTAGCGCGTGGGAGGATCACGCTATTTCCCCCAGTTCCCCCCCAACAGCGCCCCGACCGACCAGAGGGGGCGCTAGTGCAGCGACCAGGACACATACCCATCGGAACCTCGTGAGTGAAATGGCTGTGTTTGCACAACTCACACAAACCAATTTGGCATTTATGAACTAGCCCGGCGGTCCTCAGCCCAGTCCTTACACGTCACCAATGCATTTTGTCATAACCTACGCTGCAATTACAACTCGTTGCCTCTGGGGGGCGCTGGAGAACTACGAACGACCAAAAAGAGGACTCGAGTTTGTACGGATGATTTATTGAGAGTGCTGGAGAATTTTACATTACAAACGAATACAGATACAGAACACACGTTATAAGTTGGCAATAAATTATTGACGTCTGGATTTCAAATGCTCCTCTGGATTCACTGTAAAAGCTGTACATCAGGATTTAATGTTATCAATACTTAAAACGATCAATACTTAAATAGCAACACTAAAATTAGTATTGACTTCAGTGGTGCATGGACAGGTAGCATGTATGAAAGCCGATATCATCGTCCCCCCCATATGAGCGAGCTGTCACCGGGCGGAAATCCCTGTAAGAATTTCTGTCATCAAAAGTCCACTTTCGCACCGTTGTCCTGCCCCTGCCCTGCAATATATGAACTAGTTTTAATCTTATCCATCCACCCATCCATCCACCCATCCGTCAGAGCATCTTTAAGACACCTCTTGTAACCTGCGACGACTGCAAAGCAGCCCCCAACCCTGCCCCTTTTCCCAACAACTCCTCGTGTGGATGGGGAAAACGTGGCGGCGGTAGTACAGCAAATCAAAAGCGGGTCTTTTGGGTCGGCTGAATCCGTACTACGTGACACATACTGCCGGTCCCTGGGACGGAAGGATACGTCATTTCAACCGTATCAGCTTCTTCCGCCAAAATGACCTGCAGCACTGCAACCTCTCGCCTGTGATGTCACACGTCTCGCCTGTGATGTCACACGTCTCGCCTGTGATGTCGCACGTCTCGCCTGTGATGTCACACGTCTCGCCTGTGACGTCACACGTGCATGAGCCGAGTGCGTGTGTGTGTAACAGCGGTCTACACTTTCGGTCGACACACGAGGTGACCCACACCCCGCCCGGCTGTGCTGCGAGGGGAAGTTCAAACTTGGACCGAGGCAAAACTGGACCTGCCTGCATAATGTCAAGCGGCTGAGGAAATAGTTTACAGACTGATGATGACCGCACTGTTCAGCACAGACACACGCGTACTAACGACATTCGCTCGTCTTCGGGGTGGGGGGTGGGGGGGGGGGAGAAAGGACAGCAGTCCGTCTACTGACCTTTAGTACTTTCGTCATCTTTCGCCGGGACGATTTGGAGGCCGGGAGAATGAGGCCACTGAAGTTTACCTAATTATTTCTCTATCTGACGACTAATTTTAAAGATAAAAATCACACGTAGGAGGGTTTGTCCTGACACAAAAGCATTTCTGGAAAGCAAGAGGCAATTCTTTAAACTGTCGAAAGGAGTTGAATCGAGTGCAACTGGACTTGGTATATACCCGTGAAGACGTTTCGCCTCTCATCCGAGAGGCGAAACGTCTTCACGGGTATATACCAAGTCCAGTTGAATTGATTCAACTCCTTTGGATAACCATGACCTGGATGAACGAGAACATTCACAGACAATTCTTTATAAACTGTCTCAAATAGGAGTCACAGCTTTGGGTGGGATTTCAATATTTGGCCAGTAGGGGGCGCCGAGGAACCAGGACTTGACCCCTCTGCAATCTCTGGGCGAGAACATAAACAACGCTTCACATAACGCCTCAGAAGAGGAGAAAACCAGAAAGAAAGAGGTTAGTGGGCTGTATTAACCCCCGTCACGTAAGCAGGATGTAGTTATTCCGACGCGTAATTCTATACGTCTGCCTCGGGTCTGTAGTTTTAGAACAGGGTTCTCCTTTGGGGGGGGGCTTCGGCAGGACAGGCGTTTACAAGAGCTGCAAGCCACGAAGCAAATTTCAGAGTGAAAATATGTACAGCACATACATTCAGAGAATATTGCACAGAACGATGATCCGAGAAACTCCACACACACACACACGGGGAAATAAAGTAAAAGCAAAGTTCAGGTTGCATGTTCGATAAGAGTCTGTATACAAGTGTGTGTGTGTGTGTGTGTGTGTGTGTGTGTGTGTGTGTGTGTGTGTGTGTGTTGTGTGCACGCATACATGTATATGTGCATGCATGTGAGTACAGAGGGGCTATATTACATTCACAGTTGCAGAGGGGAGGTGGGCTGGGGTAGGTGGAGCTTACACTGGGTACATCGCGAGAAGATTCTAGAAACGGAAGAAATGAAAGGCGATAAGAGACGATTCCCACGCACACGGTCCTCACACACTCCCGTAGAGGGGGAGGGGGTTTGCTGCGCGGGTGACTACAAACACACACACACACACACACACACACACACACACACACACAAACACACACAGGGCAGGTCTATGAGTGGCAGCAGCCAACGGTTCTCATCTCTCTGTCCACATACTCCTGCAGCTGGAACTTGGGCTCATCTGGTTCCTTCATGGTCCTGTGTTTCAGCTCTCTGAGAGAGAGAGACAGAGAGAGAGAGAGAGAGAGAGAGAGAGAGAGAGAGAGAGAGAGAGAGAGAGAGAGAGAGAGAGAGAGAGAGAGAGAGAGAGAGAGGAGAGAGAGAGAGAGAGAGAGAGAGAGAGAGAGAGAGAGAGAGAGAGAGAGAGAGAGAGAGAGAGAGAGAGAGAGATTATTTTCCACAAGGGTGAGCATAATAAAGTGCTGGACAGACACAGCACTCGCAGTAAGGCCAAACAAAAGCAGGACAAAATTAAGGTAAACTGAATCAAGTAAAACGAGGAGACAAAAGACGCAGAAGTGTCAGAAGGAGAGCGATAAAAAGAGGCAAATGAAGACAGAAACGAGAAGCAAAAAGGAGATGAAGTAGAGGCGTTACGAGATAGAGAGCAGAAGAGAGGAGGAAGAGGAAGAGGAAGAGGGGAAGGAAGTGAGAAAGCGTGAAAGGGACAAGGGGGGGAGATAGAGGACGAGAGAGAGCAGAGAGGAGAGATATAAGAAAGAGAGGAGAATAGGAGAGGAAGTAAGAGAAAACAGGAAAGGTAATTGAGCAAGGAAGAGGGTGAGAGAGGAGGAACAAAATCACTCCTGCACTGAAGCAACATTAAACGTCACGATTAATGTGAACGCTTTCTTCAGCGCCACACTGGACAGTTCCTCTTTTTTATTATCACACTTTCAAAAGGAAATGTAAAATTACAAAAAACAGCAACCATCCCCACCCACAAAAATACATAAATAAATAAAACAAATGTACATCATATGCTACATAAAGTATATAAAGGGCATTTCGGTCACACTACACACCGTACTCCACACGTCATACACATAAAGTGAGGCATAATCACATAAGCTTACATTCTACACCACAGTGCCAAGTGTGAGAACTAATCCAGAAAATCAGCGGGGGCCCTTATATGATTCACTCAACAACAGCCGGGAAACTGACACCCTCCACAAGTCTAAAGAATGTACCCCACATCTTACTGAATTTATTTATCAACTTCCTGACCGTACGTCTTATCTTCTCAAGTTTGATATGGTTAAGAACACGAACAACCCAAAGGTTGTGAGAAGGGGGTACAGAAGATTTCCTTTCAGAGGGATTAAGTGTCTGGCTAGCAAGGTGGCAAATGCAATCAAATCCGCTTCTGAGGCAGAGAGTGGCAGTGGGGCAACCCCAAATGGTGCAATCATAGCATGTGGTTTAATAAGGTTCCCAACTGTTCTCGACAGTGTCTCAAAAAGCTCAGACCAGAGAAGGTTTGTAAAGATGGACAGGACCTAAAACATATGTGCAGGTGTAGCTGGAGCTACATGACATCTGTCACAGATTGGGCTCCATCTCCGTAAATCTTAGAAAGTCTGACCTTGGTAAAATGAGAGTGATGAATTATGTTGCACTGTATGAGCCCACGTTTGGGCACAGATAGAGATATATGCACTCTATTAAGAACATTTTTCCAGAGCTCTTCTGTAATTTCCTCTCCAAGATCACTCTCCCATAGGGTTCTTACAGAGTCTAGAGGAGCCAGACGTAGCAAGTACATCTCACCATAAAGATAAGACACGCCTTTCAACTTAGGGATAGATGTAAGAAAGCAAACCAAAGGGTGTAGTCTCAGGGCTGGTAAGGGAACTGAGGGGATTTGTAGATATCTAAGATGGTGATGTCTAGAGAGACTATACTTCCCTGATAACTGCTTGAAGGAGGCAAAGTTATTATCAAGATAAAGGTCCTGAATGTTCAGATTTCAAGATTGAACCATAGTTTAAATGCACCATCAATCAAGGACGGGGGGAAAGGTGTGGTTTGCTATTAATGGAGCAGAAGGTGAAAATGTTTGAAAGCCAAAAACAGCGTCTAAATTGGTTCCACATTTTCAGAGAGGTTTTAATCATTATATGCTTTGTGTATGGAGAAGAAGGGTTTAAAATAGTGGAGTGAGCCAGAGCTGCAAGTGATACTGGCTTGGAAGACATGGATTTTATCACAAGCCTGGAATGGGGGGGGGGGGGGTTCTCAGTGTGTCTTGTTGTAACCAATATTGTATGGTTGTAAGACTGGTAGAACCAATACCTGAAATTGGGGAGTGACAGGTCCACCTTGTGATTCAGGGCCTTTATAAGATTTGACTGTGCAATCTTGGATTTTTTTCATCCCAGATGAATTCAGGCAAAATTAGCTTATACAATTCTTTGAATTTATCTGTGACATTAATCCTTAAACACATGAAGCTGTGTTTGGGGATTAGTTCAGAGATCTTAAATAGTAAATTACATTTTGTGTAGTCATATGCTGTCTTATTTAAGGGGAATAGTTTACTCTTATCCAAAATAAGTTTATAGCCAGAAATTTGACCAATAGATTCCAAGGTTGTAAGGATAAGAGGAGTAGATGCCGGAAGATTGGAGACATACAACAGAATGTCATCTGCATACAAGGACACCCTCTGCTCTCTATCATTCCTAGTAGTATCAAAAATGTATGGGTGAGAACAAAGTACAATGGAGAGAGGCTTGATGGCAATCACAAACAGTAGCGGGCTGCGGGGACAACCTTGATGGGTAGAGGGCAGTAGGGAAAACAGTCAGACTGAATGTTGTTAGTCCTCATTGAGGCTTGGGGAGATGAATAAAGTAACTTAAACCCAGGCGGAAAATGAATTACCAAAGGCATATTTATGTAGAGTTTAGAAAAGATACTCCTACTCCACACAATCACATGTTTTCTCTGCATCTAGGGAGATGAGGGCTTCTGATGTAGTGGGGGAGGGAGTGCTATAAATTACATTAAAGATTTGTTTGAGATTTAAAAAACAGGATGTCTGTTTTTGATGAATCCTGTTTGATCAGAGGATATGCTTGTTGACAAAACTGTCTCCAACTGTAAAGCAAGCATCTTGGAATAGTAGTTTTAAGTCCATATTAAGTAGGCTGATTGGACAAAAAGAGGAGCCAATAAGTAGGTCTTTATTTTTTTAAATCAGAGAGATGAATGCTTGATTAAGCATCAGAGGCTGACTCAGAGATTCAAATGATTCATTGTACATATCTATTAGAACAGTAACCAATTTATGCAAAAAAAAAAGTTTATAAACTCTAACGGATACCTGTCAGGGTCAGGGCATTTACCACTTTGCATTGATTTAGCTGCTGCAGAAAGCGCTTCAATAGTTATGGGTTTTCCCCACCCAGTACAAATCAGGGATAATCAGGGGTATGTCAAGTGTATTGAAAAAGTTGTCAAAATCAGAAGAGTCAGCATGGTCTTCAGATATATACAAGGAAGTGTAGAATTTTGTAAATTCATTATTAATCCTTTTGGGCTCTGGAGTTACACCAGATGGTGTTCTAATCTGGAGAATTTGCCGGGGAAGATGTTGTTTATCTCAGCTGATGTGCAGGAGCTTACTAGTTTTTTCACCTGGTCCGTAATAGGTATACCTGGATCTCCAGAGAGATTCAGCAGCTTGATGAGAGGTGGGTATATTGAATTCCGATTGTAAAATGAGATGTTCCCTGTACACATTTGAAGTGTGAGGTAGCTTAGAGGTTTATCAAGATGCAAAATCTGTCTAGTTAATTCATCTAATTTATTTTTGTGCTGTCTCTTCTCATGACCTACATAGGAAATCATTTGTCCATAGGCTTTCAGTGTCTCCCATAGTCAAGTTGCAGAGATAGCTGGAGTTTTGTGTCCAAGAACAAATATTTTTGCTTATTAAAAAATGTTACAAAATCTTCGTTTGATAGCAAGTTGGTGTTTAGACACAACAAAGGGGGTGGATAATCCAAATCTTTAAAAGGAAGATTCATAACGAGAGGGGGCATGGTCAGATGTCAATACTGCATCGTATGAGCATGGTCTTACCGATGGAAGAATTCTGTCATCGATGAGAAAAAAGTTGACGTGTTAAAGTGTGATGTACAGTGCAGCGTGAAAAAACACTGAACTCTGTAAGAAAAAGTGCAAATAAAAGGGCCTGTGTATTTTGTCAACCCCGTGTCTGTTCTCCACCTCTAGACCCTCCCACGGCACAAGTGTTGGCTGCATCAACTCTCGGCACTGTTGTTAGGTAATCTTAGGTAATTGAACGTTGACTCTGAATGTGTGTTTTAGTGTTTCAGTTTAAGTCAATACAATACAACATGTGCTCAGTACCGCAGGATAAACTCCCCCCGCAAGGATAGGATGGGGTCCGTTCACAACAAGGATCGGTCGTTACATCTCATTTTCCACCACAGAAGAGCACATTTGAGTGCTGAATTGAACTGATACGAAGAGCCTTTGTGTCTGATTAGTCCATATTATGTTGTGTGTGAGTGTGTGTGCGTGCATGGCAGGGGACTCACTTGGCTGCAGCAGTGAAGGCCAGTTCCACATTCAGACCAGATTTGGCACTTGTCTCCATAAATGGCACCCCAAACTCCTGCACAGACAGAGACAGGACAGGAACATCAGGTACACACTGTGTGTAAGTGTGCGTGTGCGTGTGTGTGTGTGTGTGTGTGTGTGTGTGTGTGTGTGTGTGTGTGTGTGACTCCATCCTGTGAGCGGTAGTACATCTGTCAAGTCCCTAACACCCGTGCTGTGATTGACTATTCCACGCCTCTCAGCGCTCGTCTAAGTTAAGTGGGCTGGAAAATTGAGTTAGCAAAGCTCGCCTCATTTATTCCAAACAATAACAATGTTTCACACCCCCATGAATACATAATTATACCCACTAATCAAGGCATAACGAAATGGCACAAGTTTTCAGGACCTCGTGGCTTCGTGGGCAGACTCACTGTCCGGTATATGTGGTAGGAATATTTTAATATGAGTGTGTATGAGAGTATGTGTTTGTGTGTGTGTGTGTGCACGTGTGTGTGTATGCACAATGTTAATTGGTGTATGTGTTAGTGTGAAAATGTGTGTCCGTGTGATGTGGGTGTGTCTGTGTGTGTGTGTGTGCAAACCTGACTCACCTTGGCCAGTTTCTCTCCTTCCTCTCTCTTCACTGCCCTGTCATGTGTGGAATCAGCCTGCAGTAAATTGGGTGAAAAAAAAGAAATCACATTACCACGCAACACCAAACATCCCTTCTTCCTCCTCTCTCCTCCGTGTCTTTTTGAATAAAATTGGTTCTTCAGATTTTGGAAGGGTACAGGAAAGATGGGAGAGAGAGCTACACAGAGAGAGAGAGAGAAAGAGAGAGAGAGAGAGAGAGAGAGAGAGAGAGAGAGAGAGAGAGAGAGAGAGAGAGAGAGAGAGAGAGGTGAGAAAAGAGATAGAGGGGGTGGGGAAAAAATAGAGTTGACCTCGGACGTCCGGGTAGTGTAGCAGTAAATGCCGTTGCCTACCAACACGGGGATCCCCAGATCAAATCCCCGTGTTACCTCCAGCTTACAGACACAATTGGCCATGTCTGTGGGCGGGAAGCCGGATGTGGGTATGTATCCTGATTGCTGCACTAGCGCCTCCTCTGGTCGGTTGGGGTGCCCCTTCAGGGGGTGGGGGCATGGGGGAATAGCGTGATCCTCCTAGATGCTACGTCCTCCCTGGTGAAACTCCTCACTGTCAGGTGAAAAGAAGCGGCTGGTGACTCCGCATGTATCGGAGCAGGCATGTGGTAGTCTGCAGCCCTGGAGTGGAGTGGAGTGGAGTGGAGTGGAGTGGAGTGGAGTGGAGTGCAACAGCGACCGGGACGGCACAGAAGAGTGGGGTAATTGGCCAAGTACAAGTGGGAAGAAAAATGGGGAAACCCCCCCCCCCCCCAAAAAAATAGAGTTGAACTCAAATCCACTTGTTTGCGTCATCAAGATGCTCCTCTCCTCCAATTTGCCATTCATTTCATTGTTTCCATCCCTCCTTTTCTCTCCACCACTGTGTCATGTGTTAAGCCATCCATCCATCACTCATACATACGATACACACATATGTACATACATACATACATGTATAAATCCCCAAATATCCCACCGCATTCCACCGTCATCTGTCAGGGCATCTCGTGCCAGAGGGCCTACTGACTTTGCGGTCTGTGTGGCGCCAGTATCTGATTGAGTTTCCGAATGGCCTGTGGTGCATTGAAACATTTCCAGAGCAAGCATGTCCCCAGCCCCCCCCCCCCCATATGTCTCCTCCGCTCTCCCTCTACTTCATAGCCCGTCAGTTCTCGACTCCTACCATCTAGAGTTGGGCCGCTTTGCGGTTCACTTGTTCTAAACCGGTTTGATTCTACACGGCAAATGAACAAGTCGTTTACTACTTCAGCAACCTGCGCCAACGGCATCGCGGCACTAAAACCCAACTAGTATTGCACGAGTAATAAGCGATACGACGACGCGATGAACATGACATCATGTTTGTTTATCGACGGACTGACGGAGGCACGAGCGTCTGACGGGCCGCGTGCAGTTTGTCGAGTCGAGCTGGTAGCACACACGCAGGGGAAAAGCGCCATTAGTGCCGACAAGGAGATAGCGTTTCAGTAGAGGTGGGGGGTGGGGGGGATGCACATGGTGCACTTGTTTACTTTGTTTGGGGGTGACGAGAGAGACGAGACATGGCAGAGTTAGGGTTACCGAAAACCAATACGGCGACATTTTGGACGCGAAGCAGAAAGAAGCTGAGCCAAAAAACAGACCAGATTTTGATTGTTTGACGTTTTCTCAAGTCGCACTAGGCCGAACTCTTACTTTATCTCTCATTGCGATGTTCAGAAGAAGAAAGAGGTGAGCTGAACGGCTGTGAGAAATGAAAACGCGACGTGTCAGCGGGTCACTACACTCACTCAGTGTCATGACGTTTCGCCGGGGAGCGGCGGCTGCTGAGTCAAGTGCGACGCCTCGTGGTAAAACCCGTTACATCGGTTCGGTCCGGTGTTTGGCTTAATATCAAACTGGTTTGAACATTTTTAAACTGGCCCAACCCCACTACAACCCACGTCATCACATCACCACCTCTCCCTTCGTCACCACATCTCTCTGTTTTACCTTCTGACAGGATACCAGCTGTAATATCAGAAGGTACCTGGCTAGAGTCGTACTGTTTGTTGGTTAAAACTGAGGGATCGGTGATTCACTAAGGGGCGCGATACAACAACGAAAAGGGCCACCAAAGATCACAAATAACTATAACATTGTATAGCGGCATGGCTCAGGAGATGGAGCGGGTCGTCTGGTAACCGGAGGGTGGCTGGTTTGATCCCCGGCTCTTCCAGAGAGCGTATCGAAATGTCCTTGAGCAAGACACTGAACCCCTACCTGCTCCTGATCAGCGGCCGGTGCTTTGCATGGCAGCCTCCACCATCAGTGTGTGAATGTGTGTGTGAATGGGTGAATGTGAGGCATACACTGTAAAGCACTTTGAGTGGCCAGTAGACAAGACTGTATAAATGCAGTCCATTTAACATCTGTTAGTCTGTCTACCTCTTTCTCACTGCTCTCTTCCACCTCTCTCTCTCTCTCTCTCTCTCTCTCTCTCTCTCCACCCATCCATTCACTTGGCCGTCTAGCCATCCATTTGAACAACTCGTCCAAGGGTCTCACCTTGTTGCCGAGCAACATGACCACAACATCCTGCTGGGCGTACTCATGGATCTCTGTCAGCCAAGCCTGTAGAAAGAGAGAGAGAGAGAGAGAGAGAGAGAGAGAGAGAGAGAGAGAGAGAGAGAGAGAGAGAGAGAGAGAGAGAGAGAGAGAGAGATGTCAAACAAATTCACCAGAACAAAAGCAAAATCTTTTCATGTTTTGTAGATTTTTAAAAAAAAGCATTCGACTCAATTTAGTATTATTTCAATTTGTCTTTTCTACAAATTTGTCGAAATAGGTATTGGGAAGAAGACATATGATGTCATAAAATCAATGTATACAAATGTTCAGGGAAACTTGGCAACCAACAAACAAATTCTTTCCCTCAAGAACACGGCGTGAAACAGGGCTGCAGTCTGTCTCCTACTCTATTCAACATTTATGTAAACGAACTGGCTAAAAAACCAGAACATTCTACATCCTCTGGTATCACCCTACAAAACAGTGGAATCAAGTGTCTGCTATATGCTGATGATGTGGCTCTGCTGTCTGCTGCCAAGGAAGGTCTGCAAAACCACCTGGATCTCCTGCGCTGTCTCCTACCAAGGAAGGCCTGCAAAACCACCTGGATCTCCTGCACTGTCTCCTACCAAGGAAGGCCTGCAAAACCACCAGGATCTCCTGCACTGTCTCCTACCAAGGAAGGCCTGCAAAACCACCTGGATCGCCTGCACTGTCTCCTACCAAGGAAGGTCTGCAAAACCACCTGGATCTCCTGCACTGTCTCCTACCAATGAAGGCCTGTAAAACCACCAGGATCTCCTGCACTGTCTCCTACCAAGGAAGGTCTGCAAAACCACCTGGATCGCCTGCACTGTCCCCTACCAAGGAAGGTCTGCAAAACCACCAGGATCTCCTGCACTGTCTCCTACCAAGGAAGGCCTGCAAAACCACCTGGATCTCCTGCTAGGCTCCTCTCAAGACCACTCACTTATTTTCTTTATGTTATTTGCTTTGGCAATACAAGCACTGTCTTGCCATGCAATAAAGCTCTTTAGATTGAAATTGAGAGTGGGAGGGAGGGAATGAGGGAGAGACAGAGAAGGACAGAAAGAGAGAAACAGATGGAGGGAGAGAGGGAAGAGGAGAGGGGACAGGAAGAGATGATGAATGAGAGTCTTTCAAAAAGGCAGCATGAAAGAGAGAGAGGTGGACAAGGGTGAAAGCATGGAAAAAGAGAAAGAATGCGGCTGTAGGAGATGAGAGAAAAAGGGGGAGCAGAGGTGAGAAAAAAGGAGAACACGTTTATTGTTCTTGGGGGGGCTCGTTCCTCTCCACCTTTCCAGAGGCGAAGCTTCTGAACAGGCAAGCCAGGCAACTGCTTGGAGCCCCAGACAGTTGGAGCCCCAGGCAGTTGGAGCCCCAGGCAGTAGGGCCCCCCCCCCCACCACCGAGAGCTGACAGAATTTACTCCAAAGCAGTGACCGCAACCCCCTCCGCCTTAAACAACCAATGGACGATTTGCAATGACATGACATCACGGTAGGAAACCTCCCTTGTAGGGGCCCCATGTCATTCGTGTTGCACATGCATTGCCTGCGCTCTTCGAAAGTGAAAGTTAGTCCCAGTGTCCACACCACACAGTTTATATGTCGCATATTCTTTTGTTGGTATCAGATTTTTTATAACATAATGGCGACGAACACTGGTCCGGGGGGGGGGCCCTCCTTTTGCCTAGGGCCCCAACAGACCCTAGCATCGCCACTGCACCTTTCTCTGTTGCCTCTTTTCTATCAACTTTCTTCTGATTACAGACTGATGCTCCCCCTGTTCCTCCCCCCCACCTGCACCAGTTAAACTGCACTCACTGTGCCCCCCCCCCACACACACACACAGTTAAAAATGTGCAATAAATGTTACATGGATTTGGTTTGCCAACAAAGTCATGTCATGTAGTGTAAAATTGCCTATCGGATGAGTATTTTTCCGTGGACTATTAATGCCAACAGAACCCATGCAGCAAAACAAGATGCAAATTCCAACGCAGGGTAAAATAAGTAAGCGGCTGCCCTACTTTCATGCTTCTAATTAGCCCAGATGATTACTGAACATAATTACACTTCATTTCCACTCTCTGGGGAGATTTTGTGTTTGTTTCTTGTTTGTTTGTGTGCTTTTGTGTGTGTTCATCCGTGTGCATGTGTACAGTATGCGTGGGTAGATAGTTGTGAGGGAGAGAGAGAGAGAGAGAGAGTGGCTGAGTGAATGGTAAAGAGTGAGTTTGAGAGGAATAGGGAGAACTAGAGGGGTGAGAATTTGTGAGAGAGTGAAGGGGTGAAGTTTATTTTTTCCTTTTTTTTTTTGCACAGTGAAGAATGCTCATCCCTGGTGCACCTCCCACGCTCCATTCAGTCTTAGTAGCAACCCATCCATCCATCCATTATCTCAACCACTTATCCTGCTCTCAGGGTTGCCAGGATGATGGAGCCTATCCCAGCAGTTATTGGGCGGCAGACGGGGAGACACCCTGGAAAGGCCACCAGGCCATCACACAGGGCCGACACACACACACACACACACACATGCAGACACAGGGAGAACATGCAAACTCCACACAGAGGACGGCCCGGGACGACCCCCATGGCTGGACTATTACCCCAGGGCTCGAACCCAGGGCCTTCTTGCTGTGACGCGACCGCGCTAACCACTGCGCCTCCGTGCCGCCCTTAGTAGCAACCATCATTTCCATCTAATCAATCAATCAATCAATGGCTCACAAACAAGGTCCAGAGATGCATATATCAACGCACAAAAAGATCAATATCTTCTTTTTAAATTTTTTTTTTGGCATTTCCACTTTATTTGTTGACAGTGGTAGCAGAGAGAGACAGACTATATCATTTGTCTGGTAAATTGCATTAGAACACATGTGACGTTTTGGCTTGTCCAGCAATGAAACGGTAGCATGTAGCATGAAGGCTAGCCGGTTAGCATGCTCGCCTCAGCGAGATCGTAGCCCTCCTGTATGCAGTCTGCATGTTCAGTCTCCTCTGGATGTTCCCTTTTCCTCCTACCGAAGCCATACGTGACAGATTATAGAACATATACTGTCTGTTAGTATGGATGATATGTGAGTGATGGTGTGCATGGGCCCGGCAGTGGACTGGCATCCTGTCCAAGGCTCCTCCCTGCCTTCTGCCTCCAGCCTACTAGACTCCTACTGAATTAAGCAGGGATAGAGAAGGAAACGACTGGATGAATAAATGAGGGGTCGACTGAAGTGAATGCGAAGAACAAGAGGTAAGGTACAGTTCAAGTGGAACCGGTGTGCAGAAAGAGAAGGTGGGCCCCGGTGTCCCGGTCAGGACTGCACACCAACACTCCTCAGCAGCCGTGTTTGCAATCCCATCGACACGCAACTCTCAAGCAAACTTTTCTAAAGTCGCAGAAAATGAATGTGAGCTAGCTGCATCTCCATCATCTGGGTTGCGGCGCAATATACAGGCTACGCAAAACGCAAGCCGTGTCGGACAGGTGGTGCAAATGCACCGTCACGTTGGATTCCAACCGCCTAATTACAAGACAGCAAGTTGTCAGACAACAAAACGAAGAGATAAACAAAAAATGGACAGGCGTCTTCTTGAATTGTTTTCGACTGGCAAAGTGGTCTTGATTCTTACACGTCTGCTAGTGTTGCATCATCAGTAGTGTTCTTGCTCTTTTGATGGTCGTTCCCTCTTCTCATAGATGGCCTCTTTGAGTCCTTGTGCACATCCTCGTCCTTGAAAGAGTGGCCACTGGCCTGTAGATGCTGTAGACTGTAGATGGTGTAGACTGTGGAGTCCTGGCCTGATGTGTTAGCTCTTCTGTGTTGTGCCATCCTCTTGGCCAGCGTCTGTTTGGTTTCCCCGATGTACAAGTCACAGCAATCCTCCTGGCACTCAACATCGACCAACTTCTGGTGCAGCGTGTTTTGGGGTTTGAAAGCAACCGAGACGCGGTGTTTGGAATATACACATCTCAACTGTTCCAACAGAATCACCACTGGTTTAGTTAGGCAGCTGTTGTCTTTCTCTCTTGGATCGGCTGGTGCACTGTTTGGGCGTCTTCCTGGCTTTGACAAACGCCCAGTTAGGATAACCACACCTAACCAGGATCTGTTTAATGTGGGATTCCTCCCCTTCCCCGGCCGCTGTGTCGGTGGGGACGTCGTCAGCTCGGTGATTCAGCATCCTGATGACTCCTAGTTTGTGCTCCGGTGGATGATGAGAGTCAAACCTTATGTACTGATCAGTATGTGCTGGTTTACAGTACACATCAACCATCAAATCCCACTGATTCACCCTGCTTTGGTTTTCTTACCTGGATTATCGAGCCACCTCAAGACACCACCTCAAGACACCATCTCAAGACACCATCTCAAGACACCACCTCAAGACACCACCTCAAGACACCACCTCAAGACACCATCTCAAGACACCACCTCAAGACACCATCTCAAGACACCACCTCAACACACCACCTCAAGACACCACCTCAAGACACCATCTCAAGACACCACCTCAAGACACCACCTCAAGCCAGCGCCAAACCTTCTGCAAAATTGAGGAAGTTTTAGTGAATTTTGCCATTTCCATCCAGCTTCTCTTTTTTTGTGTGTGGATGTTTTCTCTCCATTTTCATCGGGCCAATTACCCCA
This sequence comes from Lampris incognitus, assembly GCF_029633865.1. NCBI lineage: Eukaryota > Metazoa > Chordata > Actinopteri > Lampriformes > Lampridae > Lampris > Lampris incognitus. Next base: position 8,342,001 of record NC_079227.1, read on the forward strand.
CTCTTCCGAGTCGTTCCGGTCTCTGCTCCACCCCCTTTGCCGATCCGTGGAGGGCTGCAGACTACCACATGCCTCCTCCCATACATGTGGAGTCGCCAGCCGCTTCTTTTCACCTGACAGTGAGGAGTTTCACCAGGGGGACGTAGCGCGTGGAAGGATCACGCCATTCTCCCAGTTCCCCCTCGAACAGGCGCCCCGACCGACCAGAGAAGGCGCTAGTGCAGCGACCAGGACACATACCTGTGTCTGGAGGGATGCCCAACCAAATCGGAGGCGACGTGGGGATTCGACCTTTCGACCCCGTGTTGGTAGGCAACGGAACAGACCGCTACGCTACCCGGATGCCCCCACCACGCCCCCGCCATCCAGCTGTTCTCATGCAACATCTGATTCTGCACATAAACACACTTCAACAGCAGCATGGCTGCTGACAGACAGCAGGACAGAGACGATCTTCATGTTTTATAAAGCCTTAACTGGGGACTGGCACAGTGAGTTAGGAGGTAAGACGGGGTGACTGTACCTGCCCTAATTTCCCAGCGGGGGGGTTGGAAGGAGATTAGGGGGAAGAGGCGGATAAAGTTTGAATTAAGATAAAAAATGTGAATGATAGTCTTTTCTCCCAAGACTCATTCTGAACTCCAGACACAACGAGAGAGAGAAGAAACACACACACACACACACACTTTTAGTATGGCTGATCCACCTGACCTACATGTCTTTGGACTGTGGGAGGAAACCGGAGCCCCCGGAGGAAACCCACACAGACACGGGGAGAACATGCAAACTCCACACAGAGGACGACCCGGGACGACCCCCATGGTTGGGCTACCCTGGGCTCGAACCCAGGACCTTCTTGCTGTGAGGCGACCGCGCCAACCATTGCACCACCGTGCTGCTCTCTCTCTCTCCCTTCCCAAAACTTCCTCCACTTTCCCTGTCTGTCCCAATCTCTCTCTCTCTCTCTCTCTCTCTCTCTCTCTCTCTCTCTTTCTCCATGTATGCATCGGCCCTTCCTTCCTCTGCCCCGGGCTCTCATTCGCCCCATGATTATTCATTCATTCATTCATCTTCAGCCGCTTCTCTGGGGTCGGGTCGCGGTGGCAGCAAGCTAAGCAGGGCACTCCAGACGTCCCTCTCCCCAGCAACACCCTCCAGCTCCTCCTGGGGGATCCCAAGGCGTTCCCAGGCTAGACTGGACATGTAGTCCCTCCAGCGAGTTCTGGGTCTACCCCAGGGTCTCCTCCCAGTTGGACGTACCCAGTAAACCTCCAAAGGAAGGTGCCCAGGATGCCTCCTGATCAGATGCCCGAACCACCTCAGCTGGCTCCTTCTGACGCGAAGGAGCAGCGGCTCTACTCCGAGCTCCCTCCGGATGTCCGAGCTCCTCACCCTATCTCTAAGGCTGAGCCCAGACACCCTACGGAGGAAACTCATTCCAGCCGCTTGGATCCACCATCTCACCCTTTCGGTCACTACCCAAAGCTCATGACCACAGGTGAGGGTTGGAACGAAGACTGGCTGGTAAATTGAGAGCTTTGCCTTCTGGCTCAGCTCCCTCTTCACCACAACGGTCCGGTACAACATCTGTATTACTGCTGATGCCGGTACAACATCTGTATTACTGCTGATGCTGCACCAATCCGCCTGTCAATCTCCCGCTCCATCCTACCCTCCCTCGTGAACAAGACCCCGAGATACTTGAACTCCTTCACTTGAGGCAACAAGTCATCCCCAGCCCGGAGGGAGCAATCCACCATTTTCCGGTAGAGAACCGCGGCCTCCGACTTGGAGGTGCCGACTCTCATCCCGGCTATTTCGGCCTGTGTTTACCATCATGCAAATAACATCTGGATGATCAGTAACGATCCCCGGGTCCTCTCTCTTCTTCTGCCACACACGGTGAAGCTTCATCACAGCTGCCCCTGGATTAGCCTGTAGCGCGCCACATTACCACGTGGAGACTGACGCACCCAGCCCCCCCACCAGCACACTCGGAGCTACTCACACGCTCCGTCCTTAAAGAGCGCTCCCGCGGCCCGTGGGCGGCTTACGACACGGCGAGAGTGGGGACGCGGCACCTCCGTGGACGCCACTGAACTCCGAAGGCGGCGCCGTGCGTGCGCGTGTTTATGCAAATGACACACGTGCACGTATGAGGCGCACACGTATGAGCTCTTGAGGCGGGTGGTGTCGTCAAGCTCCACAGCGGGGTTGTTTGCTTGAGACGGAGTCCCCGGGCGGGAGCCCCTCGTGTTTTCTGCACCAGCGGAGCTCAGCGGAGCGGCGCTCTTGAACGGGACCTCGAAGGTTCGGCGAAGGTTTGGAATTAAACGTTCGGAGCGTTTTCTGGAAAATAAAAGGAAACGTAAACCGTGAACGGTTGTCAGAACCGAAACACATCACCTGTGAGCAGAGTTCAATATACCACCTTACTGTGTGTGTGTGTGTGTGTGTGTGTCTGTGTGTGTGTGTGTGTGTGTGTGTGTGTGGGCACAGTGTGATGATGACTGCTGAGCTTCATTACTGCATAACCTATGCTGCACAGCTGTTTTAGAAATACTGGGAGACGAGTCGGCCACACACACACACACACACACGCGCACACGCCCACACACACACACACAGCAGTTGCATAAACACACAAACAAACACAGAGCAGTTGCATACACACACGCACAACACACACACACACACACACACACAAAGAGCAGTTGCATACATACACACACACACATACACACACAAAGACCAGATGTGTACACACACACACACAGAACAGTTGCACAAACACACACACACACACACACACACACACACACACACACAGTACCATCTGGATACACAGAAACAGATGCTTAATACGCATGCTTGCCACAGACACACATCCTCGCACAAACACATCCAAACAAGACAACTGAAAGATGCACACGAGCACACGCAACACACTCGTCAACACAAACACACGCGCGCACGGATAAGGATATCAACACAAACACACACACGCTTCAGGAAACACACACATACGGGTAAAAACTGTACACAAATCTCCAATGCCCCCGAAGCACGGCGGGTGTCGGAGGACGCCGGAGGGGCGGCGCCGGAGGTGAGAAGGTGGAAGTACCGAACATCTGCTGTTGGAGCCGGCGCTGCCGGGCTACCCCCAACTGCCCTTTAGCTACACCGTCTGACGGTACGGGGACGGACGGTGCACATTGTCTTGACAGCTCATTAAAATTCACCTTCTCACACACACACACACACACACACACACACACACACACACACACACACACACACACACACACACACCAAGAGCCAGTTAGCTTGCAGAGCTGTTGAGAGTCAGACCGACGATCTCTGACAAGCGCCCCACTCCCCCCCGCAGGGAAGGGGGATATGCCCCCGTAATACAGGAGTCCCCGCGGGGACGCCCCAGCTAGGAAGAACGGAACAGGACTCCGGTTCTATTTCGTGGGCCTTTTTAGGCTCCGGTTCTATTTCGTGGGCCTCTTTAGACTAGTCAGTTGCCCCTATGGGGCAGCCTCTTCCTCTACTGAGCCCGCTGCACTACGGGGTACCGCTTAGGAACGGGTTCTGAGGTCCACAGAGACTGTGCGGCGGGGGCACGGCACCGGCCGTCTTACCTACTGCTGTACTGCTACACCCTGTGTGACCCTTGCTCCATATTAGGTGTTTAGAGCCAGCTAAACTCTCCCTTGCATCACATCCTCCAAGGAGCAGACCGGCGGTTTATACGGACGGGGCGTAACAACAAGGAAGTGTGAAGAGAGGTTGCCACTCAAAGGGGTAGAAACGAGGCATTGGCTAACGATGGAGCACGAAGACCGCCATGTTGTCACAGGAAAAGGAAGTAGCTGAAACTGCAGCACTTAACTACGCCACTAGAAGGCAAAAGACTGTGAAGATAATGGAACTGTGCCCCTAGTGGCGGGGAGGAAACCGTGCCGTTACGACTGTGCAAGGCGTGAAGCGAGGAGAGCGCCGCGGGGAAAGCGCCGGCGAGGAGCAAAGCCCTACGGCGGCGGGAGAAACGCGACGGTGGCGGGCTTAAGGATAAGGCCCGCCATGCACGACATAACAGGCCGACTCAAACAACGTTCGTCAGTGACAAAAGTGGACGACACCGCGGCTCTAACGGTGGGCCTGATGGCCCCCCGGGCGTGCTCGCCGAGCTGAAACCGCATCACAGCCGTCATCGTTTCGATGGACTCCTGAAGCGAAGACAAAAACAGAAAAAAAATACACACAAGTCATACACACCACTAACAGACCACTATAACTGAGGAATCCTCTGCCAAAACGTCACATATATCCATTGATGGACGCCCCCCCCCAAAAAAAGGGGGATCACTGATTATCACCAAAATATATATAATACTAGAAGAACCCCGCTACAATGTAGCGGCTTGGTGATCCACCCGTCCGTCTAAATCTCCCTCCTCTTCATCCTGCCAGCTAACCGCCTTCCCCCTGCCCCTAAACCCCCCCCCCCCCCACTCCAACTCCCTCCCCCCAAATGCTCAGAATCATCTGAAATGCCGAGAAAAGTGGTTTTTAGCCATTTTTAGAAAATGCATAATTATAATTATTTTAATTTTCTGCTATTTTTCTGGTCCTCTCTGGAACAATACCTACCACCTCCAAAAAAAACGAGGATCATAAGTGCATTTTTGCAAAAATGCATTTATTTTGCATAATGCCAAAACATTTTTGTCCCAGAAAAAAAAAATTTCATAGGTGAAAAAAATCAAAGATGCTCAGAATCATCTGAAACGCCGAGAAAAGTGGTTTTTAGCCATTTTTATAAAAATGCATATTTTGCATATTTATGCATAATTAATTATGCATAATTTTAATTTTCTGCTATTTTTTATAGGTGCCCCTGATCATCCCCAATAACCTCCAAAAAGAATCAAGGCCCCGAGTGCTTTAGTTTGGCCGTTTATAGACTCTCACACAGACACACACCACACACCAGACACACATGGTGAAAATACGGGAGTAGATAGTCTAGAGCAGTGGTTCTCAACCTTTTTGGGGTCCTGGACCCCCTGCGTATTTTTGATCTACCCTGAGGACCCCTCCACCTGATCTTGGGGGAGGGGGGTTGCAATTTGATAGAAACTGTAGAAACTGCATTTTAAATTGCATTATAGCATTTATTCACTCTTTGGGGTAAAAATAAGAGCTTTCAGTTGTAACTTAGATATATGTAACAAAACAGAATTCTTATGCAGTAACTTTCAGATATATGTAACAAAACAGAATATGTATTCAGTAACTTTCAGATATATGTAACAAAACAGAATATGTATTCAGTAACTTTCAGATATATGTAACAAAACAGAATATGTATTCAGTAACTTTCAGATATATGTAACAAAACAGAATATGTATTCAGTAACTTTCAGATATATGTAACTAAACAGAATATGTATTCAGTAACTTTCAGATATATGTAACTAAACAGAATATGTATTCAGTAACTTTCAGATATATGTAACTAAACAGAATATGTATTCAGTAACTTTCAGATATATGTAACAAAACAGAATTCTTATGCAGTAACTTTCAGATATATGTAACTAAACAGAATATGTATTCAGTAACTTTCAGATATATGTAACAAAACAGAATATGTATTCAGTAACTTTCAGATATATGTAACAAAACAGAATATGTGTTCAGTAACTTTCAGATATATTTAACAAAACAGAATATGTATTCAGTAACTTTCAGATATATGTAACAACAGGATTTTTATGCAGTAACTTTTAACAATGCAAACGGGAGCGAGATTTCTTATTAAAATACAATAAATTACACTTGTGAAACAGATGTATTTAGAGAAAAAAGTCCCGTTACCCTTTATAGTTTAGGTAGATAAAGGTCTCAGTCACATTTGAGTAAAATAATCCTGTTTCTATAAATGTCATAGGATCTTTTTTTTTAAAAGATATTTTATTTTCACGGACCCCTTGCAATCACACCACGGACCACTAGGGGTCCGCGGACCCCCGGTTGAGAAACACTGGTCTAGGGAACAACTCAAAAGTATTAGTCGAATAATACTTATTATTCCAGATGAATCAATATTCAGTGGTGTGTGTGTGTGTGTGTGTGTGAGAGAGAGAGAGAGAGAGACACACACACACACCAAGGCAGAGGCCCCCCGCAGGTTTCAGGACATGGTTTTGGGGAAGCTGTGGTTTGTACTGGGTGGGTGAGGACAGGGCGGAGAAGCATGCGAAGATGTTACACCAGAGCACCACAGATGTCCCGAACACAAGCTGCCTCGCTGTAGCACAACAGGTAACCGCCGTTCCACATCTATATACACACACAGATTCTCACAATAACTGCAAATGATACAATGCACACATTAAAGCTTAATTGTTTTTTAACATTTTTTGAGTTGGGGGTAAACACTGTGCTTGGAGATACATGTGGAAAGTAGCTCGCATAGCCTTGGCGAGGGATGTTTATGACTGGTATCATGCCCCATGTAACCCAAATAATTCTTTTAAATGAGAAAGCATAGCGTTGAATAAAGTATTGTAGCTATCTTATCAGTGGAAATGTCGTGTTTGTGTTTTGCTGGCTTTACTTTAGTTCATCTCTTCTTCTTCTAGCATTTCGCAGCGCAGCAGGTTGCTTGTATAACAACCCAAAGAGATTTATTTTCGTTTTACGTGGCGTACCGAGTTGTTTTGAAACTGAAAAGCAGGGCGTCTGCTGTTCCTGTTTTCACCATTTCCCCATCTGCCCCCTCTTTCTGCAGATGTTGCTTTATCTACCAACAGGTTTCACACACTTGGCTGCAACCACAAAGCCTGATCAAGACTAAGATCCCACCCAGCAAGATGAGTCTAGTGGCTAATGCTAATAATAACCATGGTAGCCAGATAAATAGGCCAACCAATGTCGTTAGCCTTACCCATGCTAGCAAGACGAGCACGGTTGCTAATGCTAAGCATGATGAGAATGTCCTTGCCAGTCAGAGAGCAGACGGGCAGAAGTGCAGTGTGCGCGATGAGGAGTTTGCAAACTTGCTTCACAAAGTGCCAGGACCAGAAAGTAAGACGCCGCAGGACCAGGAGTTCAGAGGGCACTCTTTCTCTACAGGTGGTACCTTTGGCCCGACTTCACCCTGTTGTCAACATAGCACCGCCCAAAGGCGGTGGTCAGCTGACTTCTGTGAGGGCAAGGCGTCCCGCATTATTGTTGTGAAAAAGAGCAAGATAAAACCAGAACCACCTCAACGTAATGACTCCCTCCTCCAAATATACAATCCTCCCGCCCACTCTCAATCCAAACGGCACTCTTGTCCCTCCATCAGGCTCTCTAGCCCCCCAGTTCACCCTGTGTCCTCTCCTGCTCCCTCCCCTCCCGTCCAGACCTCGGTGATCCTGCGCCCCTCCCCTCTCGGATGCAGGATGCACCCCAAGCCTGGCACTTCCTCCCCTATGGCTAACACTGCCCGACTATCTCTGCAGCTCCCTCTCTGTGTCGCCATCCCCGGCCCTAAACCCATCCCCAGACCCAAACCAACCCGCCGCCACCACTCTGAGTCTTCTGCCTCCCTCAAATCCCTGGTGACGCAGTTTCACGTGGTCACACTCGAGGAGCTCAGGGCTGTTCAGCTGCGCCCGGCCAGCGTTCTGGACGATGTGTTCACTGAGGAACAGGAAGAGGAGAGGCAAGAGGAGGAGAAGACGGCCCCTCAGCAACTAAAAATACCACCGCCAGTTCCCCCAAAACCTCTCACGTCAAAATGGAGGGCAAATCTCACCGCTGATCCCCTCCGACCCTCAGGGTTCCCCCAAGCTCCACCCCCAGCCAACCAGGAAGAGGAGCTCTACACAAGAGTGAGAAAACCCAAACCAGAACTGCACCAGCCAACAGACAACACCAATGGAGATGTGACAAAAACGGGTAAGCACTCCAGAATGTGGCAATAGTTGTTCAGCTGGTTAAGCTGGCAGATGTATTAGACGTAATAACTATATTTGCATGGTACTGGTGTTTATTTTTAGCCTAGTCACAAACTGCTGTAAACTGGACATGCAATATTTAAGTTGCCCAGAAAGAAACGTGGCAGCAGTACTGCTTCGTTGTGTTGTTTACATCTCTGATCACTAGGTGGCAGATGCAGCATTGTAACAGAGCTGCAAAGGTCCACAAGAACAGCCAGAGTTACAAGTGCCACACCAGCTATGGCTCTGACCACTCGGATTTTATGCATAATGAGGTTTCTTCTTTATGGCACGTTCCTAAAAATTTGATAAAATATTGCAATATATCACAGCGTTTGTATTATCATCAAAAAAATTTATCAAAATTATTATCAAAAAAACACATGCATGTTAGGGTTTATACTCCTGTCTGTGCCCTTGACGGAGGAGGCATGGCAAGATGAACCCCGGATAGCATCCGGATGTGGGCCACTCCAGGCAACGATGCGGCACTGATGGCCTTCTTCTGGCCTGACAAAATGGATGTGAGCCTGAAGTGGCCCACATGTATAATAGCAAATATGGCCCAGATATGCCAAATCAAAAGTGGGCCTTTTTTTGGTAAAGATGCGGTGCTTTCGGTAACATGTAATCTGGATGTGACCCTGAAGTGGCCCGTGTGGTAAATGCTGAATATGGCCCAAATATCACAAAACAAATATGGGCCACCTTTGGCAAATATGTGGCACATTGCTGTGGCTTGGTTCTGGCCCAGATCTGGCAAACAGGAGCAGACCGCCCAAGCGCCATCATTCCATGCGGTATGTGGGCCGGATGAAGTGTTGGGTGTGGGACGGGTCCCGGCCACAGCAATTTTGCTATCTGGGACTGGAGTCGGTCCCCGGGCGCTGCACAGCGGCTGCCCACTGCTCCTAGCTACACAGCTAGGATGGGTTAAACGCCGAGCATAATTTCTCCACGGGGATCAATAAAGTATCTCAAAATCCAAAAAAAAAATCAAATCAAATCATAAAACATCAATATACTGAATAATGACTGTAGCATCGTGATATGATTCATATCGGCAAATTCTCCTCGATACACGTGGCTGTCCTGGACATGGACTGCATCAGAGTCCAAATTTATATAGGCCCTGATTGCAAAATCTATTGACGTTTGTCTTGAATTTTGGATTGAATTTCATTTTGCTGTACTTTCAGCAGAGTCCCGTACAGACGGCTGTGAGCAGAAGGAGAGATCCACTCCACGTTTCCCCTGGATGAGGAGAATGAGTCTGGGGCAGCGAACCTGAAAAGCCCTCACCATAATCTCCATTATTATCTCTTACACCACGATCTCCATTAGCTCCTCTGCTGGACACCTAGTACAAACCCTGATGGATCCGAGCCTGGTTAACCTGGCGGGCTTGTGACATCTCTCCGATTCATATTTAGACAGAGATGGCAATATCCTTTTTTTTTCTTCATTTTTTACACAACAGCAACAAGAAAAAAGAGTGATTCGACTCATAGTCTGGCGGAATGAAACTGCTGTCTGTACATATTTCTTGAAATTGGTGATTTCGTTGTATTCCACTCCAGTGAAAATAAAAATTAGCATATGCAAATGTGTCTTTTGTTTCAATTGTCCAATGAGTGCTGGGATAGGCTCCGGCATCCCCGCGACCCTGAGAGCAGGATAAAGCGGTTTGGATAATGGATGGATGGATGTCTCTGAAAAGCGCCATATGAATGTATTGATGATGATGATGATGATGATGATGAAGGGCAGATTCCAGATGACTCTACGCTGCTGAGGCTAAGTTTTTATTTTCCAAGTCCTCTCTACCATTGTTAGGGAGTTTGAGCCTACTTTTGCTGCTTTCTGCTCTCCATCAACAGACGGCACAGCCACAACAGTGTTGTGATGCTTATTCCAAACCTTGTGATGCAAAATAAAACAACAAAAAAAACCCCAAACCTGAATGGGCACCTATTCAAATATGACCTGAAGTATCCGAAAATAATGCGTGAAAAAGTGTTAGCATCAAATAAATCAATAGGGGCAGGCGTGAAGATGCAGATGAGGCAAGATATTTCCTGCAACCAGCCCTGTCCAAGGGAACAAATGATAAACAATGAGCTCCATAACAGTAAATGGGAAACGGGCCGCATTTAAATAGCACTCTTCCAGTCTCCCGACAACTCACATGCTTTTCACAGTGTAGGCCTCACATTCACACACACACACATTCATACACTGATGGTGGAGGCTGCCATGCAAGGCACCAACCTGCTCATCATCGGGAGCAGTTAGGGGGTTCGGTGTCTTGCTCAAGGACACTTCGGCACGCTCTCTGCAGGAGCCGGGGATCGAACCAGCGACCTTCCAGTTACTAGACGACCCGCTCTACCTCCTGAGCGTCACCGCCCCGACTAGCCCAATTATCATTGTCAACACCATTTAGAAATGAGCGGCACATTCGTTTCACTTTAACTTGGGGTTTCGTATCTTAGAAACACGTCGACTCTACTTCACCAACTGACCACCGCTGCACTGGAGTCAAACCTGCACATGTAAGAGCTCGTGTGCGTTATGTCTGTACTCATGGACGGATTAATGCACGGGCCGACGGGGCCCGGGCCCCAGGGCCCTGCCCTTCTGGGGGCCCCCCCAAGATTAGCGAAATTACGTCCTCTGAAATCCGCCCAATGATTACCCCTTCTATAAATAATCATTACAAGAGGTAATGTCGATTACCGGGGTTTATATAAGACACGATTTCACTACAATTCTCAATCATGGGGGCAAAATATTGTAACGTGCATGGATAAGAAGACACGCTGGCCGCTGGCTGGCGGGTTTGACCCTTTAGTTGTTCCCCGAATTCGCTACAATATTTTTTTCCAATTGTATGCCAAAAATATTCCTGTATTATTTCAAATATGGATTCATTAGCACCAATGTACAATTTAATGTTATAGGCTGCACATACAAACAAAAACAAAAATCATTAGGGTGATTCAAGGGTGATTCAAGACCCCTCCGCTTCGCGTCGGGGTCCTGCATCACCCTGTCGGGGTTTATTTCGTAATAATAACCGGCTCCCTGTACATTATCCCTTACATATTCAATGCATTCTGGGAGGTAACGTTAACGTGACGTTTGCGCGCCTTAGCAGTTAGCGCTGGTGACGGGTGAAATAATAATAACAACAATAATAATAATAATAATAATGTAACGTTTTGTAGGTCCTTTAATAATATCACATGCGTTGCGTTGTTTCCGGGGATTACTGTAAGTCACGTGACTAATCAAAACTGCTTGGTGAAATTGCATTCAGACTCTCTGGTGTTGTTATAGGGGGGCCCCGTGAATTATTGTGCCCCGGGCCCCAGATTGGTTTAATCCGTCCCTGTCTGTACTGCTGGGACCAGATGGAAGGGGTTTGAAGCTACGCCGCCCTCCCTTTTAAGCAGGGTAAACGGAACTTTGTGGAGGGACAACCGTGACGCGTCCTACATGTTCTGAGCTGAGCCACTCGACAAAGAGCTGGACAGGATTTACGGCCGCGTGGGCACCTGACGGCCCGTCTGCTCAGCCTCCAAGCAAGCGTAGTCGGGACTTCTCCTCGCCGCGGTCAAGCAAAACACGCAAAAAATGAAAGAACAAAAACGAGTCGACTCGGTTGAAGACATCGCAGGAGAGCAGCGATAGAGGGGGAGAACGAGGAGAAACCACAACTTTACATCTCCATCTCCTAACAAAAGATGAGTGCGACGACACAGAGATCTATGAGATAACATACAAACGGAGGTGGAAAACTCCGCTTCAGAAAGTAGAAGTGCTGACCATGTATTTGCTCCACCCATGCACTAAACCGGCTGATTCTAATCAGCACAACGCTTCAGCCAGGCAGGAGAACGAAGTCGTGAAATCAGCTGGTTTAGTCCATGGGTGGAGCAAATACACGGTTAGTACTTCTACTTTCTGAAGCCGGGTTTTCCACTTCTGCATACAAATGTGCACGCACTGGGTTGGTCATTTTTTACCACACATAACTTAGTGTGTCTGTGTGTGTGTGTGTCTGTGTGTGTGTATTGGTGGGTGTAGAAGAGTGGTAACCAGGTTCTGCATCTTGCCAGTGACGGCCTCCCTGTCGTGACTTCATACGGTGCTTCGGTGAATTTGCGGCCTCCATCCCTGGCTCAAATGCATACATTGAAACACAATTATAGGAGCAACCCCCCCCCCCACCCACCCACTTTTCTCTCCCCAATTGTATCCAGCCAATAACCCCACTCTTCCGAGCGTCCCGATCTCTGCTCCACCCCCTCTGCCGGTCCGGGGAGGGCTGCAGACTACCACATGCCTATACTCCCGATACACGCGGAGTCGCCAGCCACTTCTTTTCACCTGACAGTGAGGAGTTTCGCCAGGGGGGGACATAGCACGTGGGAGGATCACGCTATACCCCCCCCCCCAGTTCCCCCTCCCCCCCGAACAGGCGCCCTGACCAACCAGAAGAGGCGCTAGTGCAGCGGCCAGGACACACACCCACATCCGGCTTCCCACCCGCAGACACGGCCAATCCTGTCTGTAGGGACGCCCGACCAAGCCGGAGGTAACACGGGGATTCGAACCGCCGATCCCGGTGTTGGTAGGCAACGGAATAGACCGCTACGCCACCCGGACTTTTAATCGATAATTGACGGAGGTAGCCAGTATATGTGGGAATACCAAAGAGGCCCCACCATTTCCTGTTTTAACAAGACCCTTCCTTTGTTATCTGGGACTGCAGGAGACAGTTTGTGTGTGCATGTGTGTCCATTTGTCTGTCTGTGTTCGCATGTATGTGTGTGTCAGTCAGGTTGTCTTTCTATCCGTGTATCCGTTTGTCCGTCTCCGTCCGTCTATCTAATCTATCGGTGTGCCTGTTCGTCCATCTTTCCGCCTCAGTCAAGGCAAAACAACAAGAGGGAGAAGAATAAAACGCGGTCTGCAGCCCCGGCAGACCCACACCGAAGTGTTGGGCTGGGCCAAGTTTGACAACACAAATCTCGGCGTGGTCCCGGGGGAGGAGTGGTTAGCTGCCGGGGCATCAAACAGACCAGAGGAGCAGATGAAAGACGCCCATGACTGAGAAGTGCAGTGTAGGCAGGGAGCGCCGCCTCCGGCAGGTGAGCTGTGGGACCACACATCAACACAACAGTACGCTAGCACACAAACAACCCCCGGACTACACAGGTTAGGGCACACACACTCAAATGAGCCGCATGTGCATGCTCTCACACACACACACACACACACACACATACATACATACACATACACACAAAAGCTGCACTCCTGCTGAAATTAGCACGAGTGAAGGCATGCACACACATGCAAACCCACACACACTTCATCAAGTGTGAGGGCAACAACACTGGTTCGAACTGTACACTGGACTGAGGGCTCTTCCTTTCACCTTTACACACTGTAAGGAAATTGTGTATTATCTAAAATCGAGCACACGCTACACAGTGTAAACCCAGATTGCAGCCACAATTCGGCCATGATGGCTGATTTTAAAGATCGTAGAGAGTCTGCACAAAATAGGGCAGGTCACCGTGGACATTCGGCAAACACGATCTTTTTTTTTAACCCCCCCCCTTTTTTTCTCCCCGATTGCCGATCCGGGGAGGGCTGCAGACTACCACATGCCTCCTCCGACACACGTGGAGTCGCCAGCCGCTTCTTTTCACCTGACCGTGAGGAGTTTCGCCAGGGGGACGTGGCGCATTGGAGGATCACGATATCCCCCCAGTTCCCCCTCCCCCCTGAACAGGCGTCCTGACTGACCAGAGGAGGCGCTAGTGCAGCAACCACACCCACATCCGACTTCCCACCTGCAGACACGGCCAATTGTGTCCGCAGGGACGCCTGACCAAGCCGGAGGCAACACGGGGATTCGAACCGGCGATCCCCGTGTTGGTAGGCAACAGAAATTGTAGTTGTGTGGGGTTTTAGGATTCAATTGAGTCTCAAACCAGCCGGCGCCGTCACAATATCACACGTTTGATTTTTTTTAGAACACATATCTGGACAACCCTTGAGAGGGTCAAACAATAAAAGCCTTGAGCTGGTCAAACAATAAAAGTCTTGAGCTGGTCAAACAATAAAAGTCTTGAGCTGGTCAAACAGTAAAAGTCTTGAGCTGGTCAAACAATAAAAGCCTTGAGCTGGTCAAACAATAAAAGTCTTGAGCTGGTGAAACAATAAAAGCCTTGAGCTGGTCAAGCAATAAAAGCCTTGAGCTGGTCAAACAATAGAAGCCTTGAGCTGGTCAAACAATAAAAGTCTTGAGCTGGTCAAACAATAAAAGCCTTAAGCTGGTCAAACAATAAAAGACTTGAGCTGGTCAAACAATAAAAGTCTTGAGCTGGTCAAACTATAAAAGTCTTGAGCTGGTCAAACAATAAAAGTCTTGAGCTGGTCAAACAATAAAAGCCTTAAGCTGGTCAAACAATAAAAGACTTGAGCTGGTCAAACAATAAAAGTCTTGAGCTGGTCAAACTATAAAAGTCTTGAGCTGGTCAAACAATAAAAGTCTTGAGCTGGTCAAACAATAAAAGTCTTGAGCTGGTCAAACTATAAAAGTCTTGAGCTGGTCAAGCAATAAAAGTCTTGAGCTGGTCAAACAATAAAAGCCTTGAGCTGGTCAAGCAATAAAAGTCTTGAGCTGGTCAAACAATAAAAGCCTTGAGCTGGTCAAACAGTAAAAGTCTTGAGCTGGTCAAACAACGAGTCTTGAGCTGGTCAAACAATAAAAGTCTTGAGCTGGTCAAACAATAAAAGCCTTAAGCTGGTCAAACAATAAAAGTCGAGCTGGTCAAACAATAAAAGTCTTGAGCTGGTCAAACAATAAAAGCCTTGAGCTGGTCAAACAATAAAAGTCTTGAGCTGGTCAAGCAATAAAAGTCTTGAGCTGGTCAAGCAATAAAAGTCTTGAGCTGGTCAAACAATAAAAGTCTTGAGCTGGTCAAACAATAAAAACATTACGTGTGTGCACCTCCAGGATTGG
Organism: Lampris incognitus; assembly: GCF_029633865.1. Taxonomy (NCBI): domain Eukaryota; kingdom Metazoa; phylum Chordata; class Actinopteri; order Lampriformes; family Lampridae; genus Lampris; species Lampris incognitus. Next base: position 8,357,046 of record NC_079227.1, read on the forward strand.
AAAGACTAGAAATGTGCAAATACCAGTGGTTAAATATGCAATGTCTTTCAGGGGCTGACACAATTATAGAAGTTGTGCAGTCCGTCCAGGGCGTAAGGCAGTAACCTCGCTTCAGGCTCACTGGTTGTCGTTGTGTTGAGATGGAGATGCTCAGGGACCCGGCTCGAACCGGACTAACTGCAGAATCACTCCGAGAACACGTTGATGGATTTACTCTGATGGATTTACTCTGATGGATTTATTTATTCCAACGGTTTAAGCAAAAGGATTGTTAAGAGCAGGGAATCCTGGGGAAAATAATTCTAAATGAGACGAGCCGCAGGCGGGGTACATTACCCCCCCCCCGCCCCCCTCTGGAAGAAAAAAAAGGGAGGCGGATGAAAAGGCAGAGAGGAAAGGTCTTGTCATCCCTCGGCGAGATAAGCTGAAGAAGACGAGGAAAAGAGGATGAGAGGAGTCAGAACACAGGCACTTTATTAGCCCGCTGGGTCTCAGTGTGTATGTGTGTGTGTGTGTGTGTGTGTGTGTGTGTGAGTGTGAGTGAGAGTGTGTGTGTGTAAGAGCATCACTGTGTCATTTTTTAGTGTGTGTGTGTGTGTGTGTGTGTGTTTATAAGACCATATGTGTGCAAATGTGAGGAGCGATTCATGTATGTGTGTGTACAGGAGTCTGTGTATCTATGAGTGTGTGTGTGTGTGTGTATGTGTGTGTGTGTAGTGATTCATGTATGTGTGTGTACAGGAGTGTGTATCTGAGTGTGTGAGTGCGTGTGTGTGTGTAGTGATTCATGCATGTGTGTACAGGAGTCTGTATCTATGAGTGTGTGTGTGTGTGTGTGTGTGTGTGTGTGTGTGTGTGTGTGCACAGCGATTCATGCATGTGTGTGTACAGGAGTCTGTATCTATGAGTGTCTGTGTGTGTTTTCGAGTGTCTGTGTGCCTGTATATGTGTGTGTGTGTGTGTGTATGACTACACATGCATGCGCTTGTGAATAGCAGTTTGTTTGTGTGCACGTGCACATGTATTTGTGCATCTGTGTGTCTATGTATGCATGTTTGCGTGTTGTGTGTGTGTGTGTGTGTGTCTGTGCGTGTGTGTGTGTCTGTGCGTGAAAGCCCTTCACACATTATTATAAGCCGACGACAGATGTAGCCATTATGTTTTTCCGTCAAATCCCTTGAAAGGCTGAATAGTCAGTTAGCACATGACTAGCAGTCATCCCTCACGCCTTAATCCTCCTCTCCTTCTTCTTCTTTACATGTAAATAGGAAACAGGCTGCTCCTCCTCTGTTGTTTTCTTATACTCTTTTCCCAGAAGCTGCTGGAAACAGGAGGGAACAAGTTGTTGCCATTTGCCAGAAACAAAAAGTAATGAGGTCAGTGACTCTGAAGAAACGAGAGGGGCGAAAAACATGGATCTGGTTTTCCTTTGACAGCTGTAGTTGGTTGTAGTTGGATGGTTTTAGTTGGATGGTTGTAGTTGGATGGTTTTAGTTGGATGGTTTTAGCTGGGAGGTTTTAGCTGGATGGTTGTAGTTGGATGGTTGTCGCTGGATGGTTGTAGTTGGATGGTTTTAGTTGGATGGTTTTAGCTGGATGTTTTTAGTTGGATGGTTTTAGCTGGAAGGTTTTAGTTGGATGGATGTAGTTGGATGGTTGTAGTTGGATGGTTGCAGTTGGATGTTGTAGCTGGATGGTTGTAGTTGGATGGTTTTAGTTGGATGGTTGTAGTTGGATGGTTTTAGCTGGATGGTTGTAGTTGAATGGTTTTAGTTGGATGGTTGTAGTTGGATGGTTTTATTTGGACGGTTTTAGTTGGATGTTTTAGTTGGATGGTTTTAGCTGGATGTTTGTCGTTGGATGGTTGTCGTTGGATGGTTTTAGTTGGATGGTTTTAGCTGGATGGTTTTAGTTGGATGGTTTTAGCTGGATGGTTGTAGTTGGATGGTTTTAGTTGGATGGTTGTAGTTGGATGGTTTTAGTTGGATGGTTTTAGTTGGATGGTTGTAGTTGGATGGTTTTAGTTGGATGGTTTTAGCTGGACGGTTTTAGCTGGATGGTTGTAGTTGGATGGTTGTAGTTGGATGGTTGTAGTTGGATGGTTTTAGTTGGATGGTTTTAGCTGGATGGTTCTAGTTGGATGGTTGTAGTTGGATGGTTTTGGTTGGATGCAGCCCTGAAAAACAGTTGGACGGCTGACATTCAGCACAAGGAATACGGGAGGCAACTCAAGACTCAGGGAGTTTAGAGAAAGAGCAGGAGAGAAGACGGAGGTGGTCTTAAGAAAACCTGAGAGATAATCACAGATGTGTGTGTGTGTGTGTGTGTTTGTGGGTGGGTGTGAGTGAGAGAGTGAATGAGAGAGTGAGACAGAGAGAGTGAGTGGGTGAGTGAGAGTGAGAGAGTGAGTGAGTGAGAGAGCGTGTGAGTGAGTGAGTGAGTGAGTGAGTGAGTGAGAGTGTGTGTAAGTGAGAGTGTGTGTGAGTGAGTGAGTGAGAGAGTGAGTGAGTGAGAGAGTAAGAGAGTGAGTGAGTGAGAGAGAGAGTATGTGTGTGACTGAGTGAGAGAGAGTGAGTGAGAGCAAGAATGTGAGTGAGTGAGTGAGAGTGAGTGAGTGAGTGAGTGAGTGAGTGAGTGAGTGAGTGAGAGAGTCAGTGAGAGTGAGTGAGTAAGAGAGGGCTGGCATAGATGTTGGGTCACTCCAACTTTGAGCAAGTGGTGACGGGAGGGCTCTGGAATTGCCAGTCTGTGGTGCCGAAAGCTGAGTTTATCTCAGGCTACGCATCCTTGCTCTCCCTCAACTTTCTTGCTCTAACTGAGACCTGGATCATGCCAGAAAACACTACCACACCCGCAGCTCTGTCTGATGTATACTTTTTTTCTCACACTCCCAGAGCTGGGAGGCGGGGTGGTGATACTGGCCTGCTAATCTCCCTGAAATGGAAATACTCTCTTGTTTCCATTCCACAATTTTCTCCGCCCTCTTTTGAATTTCATGCTGTTACTGTCTCTTATCCAGTCAAACTCACCATCGTGGTTGTGTACCGCCCACCAGGCCCCCTTGGTGAGTTTCTGGAGGAGCTTGACACACTTGTCTCGCACTTCCCTGTTGATGACTCTGCACTTATCCTTCTTGGTGACTTCAACATCCACACTAACAAGCTAGATCCTCTTCTCTCTTTCCTCTCCTCCTTTGACCTTCACCTCTCACCCTCTCCTCCTACCCACAAGGCCAGCAACCAGCTGGACATTATCTTTACTAGACACTGGCCTATTTCCAATCTCTCGGTTACTCCCCTCCATCTCTCTGACCACTATTTCATGTCCTACTCTCTCTCCCTCTCTTCACCCCCCTCAGCCCCTTCCCCTACCCACATGGTTTCCACCCGTAGACACCTCCACTCTCTCTCTGCCACTGATCTTTCTTCCTCTGTTACCTCTATCCCCCCTACACCTGAATCTTTCTCTCTCCTACCCACTGACACTGCGACTGATCTTCTCTCTATCCTCTCCTCTTCTCTGGACAATCTCTGTCCCCTCACCTCCAGGCCTGCACGCCCAACTCCAGCTGCCCCTTGGCTGACCAACTCAGTACGTACTGACAGACGGAGCCCGAGAGTGGCAGAGCGCAAATGGAGAAAAGGCAAACTCCCAGAGGACCTTCTCAACTTCCAGTCTCTTCTTTCCACTTTCGCCTCCTCCCTTTATGCTGCTAAAGCTGCCTTCTATCGCTCTAAAATCCTATCCTATCCTCTGCCTCTAACCCTAAGAAACTCTTTGAAACCTTCTCTACACTTCAACCCCCACCTCCTCCTCCTACTTCCTCCCTTCTCCCTGATGACTTCGCTAACTTCTTTGACAAGAAGGTAAACGACATCAGATCCTCCTTTTCTCACCTTGCACTATCCCACCCTCCCTCACCTCTCCACGTCCCACCCTATCCCACCTCGCTCCCCTCTCCCCCGACGAGGTTCTAAACCTCATCTCATCTAGTTGCCCCACCACATGCTCCCTTGACCCGGTCCCCTCCCCTCTTCTTCAGTCTATAGCACCTAAACTCCTTCCCTATCTAACCCACCTCATCCAACACCTCCCTCCAGGCAGGATGCTTTCCATCTGCCTTCAAGACTGCTAGTGTCACCCCCCTTCTCAAGAAACCATCACTTAATCCCTCTGACATCAAAAACTACAGACCAGTTTTCCTTCTACCCTTTCTATCTAAAACTTTCAAATGTGCTGTCTTTAACCAACTTTCTTTGTACCTCCACCAGAACAACCTCCTGGACCCAAACCAGTCTGGGTTCAGGGTGGGTCACTCGACAGAGACGGCCCTCCTTGCAGTGACAGAATCGCTGCACTCTGCGAGAGCAAACTCTCTCTCCTCTGTCCTGATACTCCTGGACCTGTCAGCTGCGTTTGACACAGTGAACCACCAGATCCTCCTCTCTACCCTCGAGGGGCTGGGTGTCACAGGCTCTGCACTCTCAATGTTTGCAACCTACCTGGCAGGTTGCTCCTACCAGGTGACATGGAGGGGATCTGTGTCGGAGCCTCGCAGACTGTCTACAGGCATTCCACAGGGTTTGGTTCTGGGTCCTCTCCTTTTCTCCCTGTACACGACATCCCTGGGTTCTGTTATTCGCTCGCATGACTTCTCTTACCATTGTTATGCCGATGACACCCAGCTGATCTTGTCCTTTCTTCCCTCTGACACACAAGTAGAGACACGCATTGCTGCG
>NC_079227.1:8366784-8374284 GCF_029633865.1 Lampris incognitus
GGGAGACAACCAGCCATGTGCAGCGGCAGGAAGCTAATTATCGCACCGCGGTTCGCAACAACCGGCTGAAATGAGGAAGGGTAAACTAAATTGAATATCGGCCAAGAGTTGACGGGCAAAGAAGCGGCACGGCACCAAAGGTCACCGGCATTTAAGGAGGATGTAGTATATCGTAGCAAGCGGTTTAATTCACACGCTCTCTTCTAATAACACAGGCCACACACGGATTGGGACAAGGTGTTTTTCTCGGATTTTTTGAAGTCGCCAATAGAAGCGGCTGAATGGAAAAGCCCGTTTCCGAAGAAAATAAACGTATAAAGAAACACTGCAAAAAATATCTGTCATGGAATAGAAATGTATATTTCAGAACTTCCAATGGCAACTTTTTTTTCTTCTTTGCTCCCCAATTGTATCCGTCCAATTACCCCACTCTTCCGAGCCGTCCCGGTCGCTGCCGATCCGGGGAGGGCTGCAGACTACCACATGCCTCCTCCCATACATGTGGAGTCACCAGCCGCTTCTTTTCACCCGACAGTGAGGAGTTTCGCCAGGGGAACGTAGCGCGTGGGAGGATCACGCTATTCCCCCAGTTCCCCTCCCCCCCGAACAGGCAGCCCGACCGACCAGAGGAGGCGCTAAGTGCAGTGACTAGGACACACACCCACATCCGGCTTCCCGCCCGCAGACATGGCCAGTTGTAGGGACGCCCGACCAAGCCGGGGGTAACGCAGGGATTCGAACCGGCGATCCCCGTGTTGGTAGGCAACAGAATAGACCGCCACGCTACCCGGACACCCCCCCCCCAATGGCAAGTATTTCTGAAAAGATTTCCCCATTCTTCCTTTATGATTTTAGTGCCCAAGTCTTAAATGCAACTCTTCCAAAATTTTTTTTTTTTTTTGCATTTTAAAAAGTTTGCTCAAGATTTGCTTCACCTTGGATCGAAATCTGGCTCCCAAAAACCTCACGGCTGTTGCATTAAAATGAAAGCACATCCAGAGCTCAGATCTGCAGCTTACGTGTTCCAAACGGATGTCACACGTTCATCCCGGCGCTCCAGCGCTCTCATCCTCCTCGCTCCCGCTGCGGTTTTACTGCCCCAGCGGGATCCAAACCCTCCTGACACCTGACAAGGACTGTTCTGCTAGCGGCTAATGTAACGCAACACTTCCCCCCCCGCTAGTCCCATCCTCTCTTCCCTTCGCCGTGTGCTACGCCAACGACGTCTTTCGACGCCCATACTCCTCGGGAGCAGCGTCGGCCTTCTGGCGGTGTTTCCACTGAGGGTCAGCGCACACCTTTTCCACTTTAACCGCGTGCTGTTGTTACTGCGCGGACCTGACACGGTTAAATCCTGCATGTACACAAATCTATCCAAGCCGCCCTACAAGAGAGTGGGTATGTATGTGTCATAGCACAGCAAGGAGCGCGTGTCTTTTCTGGTGCAAGTCATTCAAATGCAGAGCGATCCCTGGAATCGTAATAATGGATTCACGTTTCTACTTAGTTGGATAATGGCATGAATTAGTACAACAGTCACGCTCGGAGACCCTCTCCGGGTGAAGGTTGGCCTGGAAACGTAAAGTTTTTTTTTACGCCTTCCATGCATGAATCAAGCAGGTCAGTAGCTCCGACGGAGACCGCGGGTACGTCCCGCCATCACGGGGCCAGGCGAGAGACAAGTCTTGGTGTGGCGCTCAGGCCATTCTGAGGCGTGCATAGACCGCAGCCTCCCAGAGTTCGACTTAGGAGGGCGAGCGGGAAGTGTGCATGTTAATATGGGTGTGCAGGTAATCGATGCGATTTCTTGACGAGCCAGCAGGAAGGTTTTCAACGTTGGGGGGGCGGGCAGAGGTGAGACGTTTGCATCTTGGCAGGTTAAAATGCCAAACGAGCGGCGTTATTTGGGATTCTTGGCAGCAATGTTTGATTTGCACGTACCTGGAGACCAGTGGGAGGTGCACTGCAAGAGTCGAACTGAGAAGCGACTGCACCAGGAGCTGGGTAGCATGCTCTGACAGGTACCGCCAGATTCCTACCGCCCCCCCTTTTCTCTCCAGTTGTACCCGTCCAATTACCCCACTCTTCCGAGCCGTCCCGGTCGCTGCTGCACCCCCTCTGCCGATCCGGGGAGGACTGCGGACTATCACATGCCTCCTCCCATACATGTGGCGTCGCCAGCCGCTTCTTTTCACCTGACAGTGAGGAGTTTCACCAGGGGGACGTAGCACATGGGAGGACCACGCTATTCCCCCCAGTTCCCCCTCCCCCCCGAACAGGCGCCCTGACCGACCGAAGGAGGCACTAGTGCAGCGACCAGGGCACATACCCACATCCGGCTTCCCACCCGCAGACACAGCCAATTGTGTCTGTAGGGACGCCCGACCAAGCCGGAGGTAACACCGGGGATTCGAACTGGCGATCCCCGTGGTGGTAGGCAACAGAAGAGACCGCTACGCCACCTGGATGCCATGCCGCCAGATTTTTAAGCTACCGAGCAGAGCAAGGCGACAGGAACGGGGGGCAGCCACAGCGTAGTCATAAATTGAAAGCTGGTTATTGATCGTCAGCTCGAGGTTGGCTTAAGGGTCAAGGGGGCATGACTGTTGAGCCACCGAGCATGATCGATATTTCCCCAGCGATGGTGGATTTGGAGTGGGCGATATTCATACACTGTACATCCACACAGCAAGTGAAATTCTTAGCCTGTGAACTCTCGTCCATTTCATCCTGCTTACTTAACCTTCCTTTCCGAGGACGGACGATTAAAATTATTCTGACAGTGGAAAAAGTGCGGCAAACCAGAACTTTCGAGGACGGCCAGTTGTTTCGAGGGAAAATGAGAGAAAGCTCTGCATCCGTCTCGCTTCAGGGACAGCATTGTGTCCCAAGGTAATGATGGGCTCCCATGCACATGCACATAATATAATCGTACACGTGCACTCGCACACTCACTCCCTCAAGAGCCCATTTTAAAAACAAGCAGACGCCCACGTGAATACACAAGTGCACCCATGTACTTTAAAACCACACACACACCCCTATAATGGCCATATCCGGACCTGAACCCCACACTGTATTAATCAAAGGACAGAAACGCACCTAGAGGGGATTAGACAGGGCTACAAAATGGGGCCGCAGACGGTGTTAAAATCACCGCCGCGGGCTGAGTTCAGAGCCGGTGCTGAGAGGAGGGGGGCATCCCGACTACAGAGAGATGGATCCATTTGAGGAAAATAGCGAGCTCTCATCCGTGCTCCCCGTGCCCTTTGGCTTTAATCACCAGCATCCTCAACATCACCGTCTTCAAAGTCTTCCCCGTCCCGTTCCTGCTTCGACTGTGAGCCCCTGTATGTCACTGCGACGCAGCATGAGGTGACTTAGAATTTTAAATTAGTTTTATGTCATATCCCTATTTGGAAAACATCTCCTAACGAGCCGATGGCAGAGAGAGAGAGAGAGAGAGAGAGAGAGAGAGAGAGAGAGAGAGAGAGAAAATCCCAAACCCAACTCCCCATTCTACCCATTTCTTTCCTATCAGTACGTTTTCGGATCACGGCAAGGCCCTGCATTGTCCTGAAGTGAATTTGATCAATTATTTCAATGTCATTGGACGATGCTTACTTATATCCAGCTCTTCACAATTTCAGAATAAGCCTGGCGCATCGTTCGTTATTCGTTAACGTTATCAACGCTTTGGCAGCACGCCGATAAAGGCGACTCACGCTGGAATTTCAAGCCATGCCGACACAGACATACGGACCATTTAGAAAAGCACCCTTACCCTGATGTTGTCAAACGAAGCCTTGTTGGTGACGTCATACAGGAGGAGGAGGGCTGAGGAGACAGAGGACAAAAACAGAGGCGTTAGGCTACTCAGAAGGGGGGGGGGGGGGAAATGGTCGTCGGTTCCCCATCCGTGACTTGTCTCAAGGGAAGGTTTCGCCGAAGGGCGATTTGCTCCCTTTTCAGACGTTACCATGAAAACTACAAGTTCGGGTTAAATGTCACCATTTTATTGCCAGCTAAGAAATGTTGCACAAAAAAGAAACGTGAACAATATGCCAACACAGATAAACACACCGCAGTAATAACAGCGTCGCTACGAGCACGTGAGAATATCTACCAAGCCGAGGAACTCCCAACAAACAAAGATGGCGGCGTCCACCGATCTGTTTTGTGCTCGTTGGCAAGTAATTATATTGTAGATTTAGTCGCGGAGTCTTTTTTTTTTTTTTAGTAACGTCAACATACATCTGAGGTAAAGGTTGATATCCTCAGCGGTTTTGGCTTTTCCTCTTGTCATTACAGCTTTGCGTGACCCGTTTGAAACGTCTGACTCGCTGTTAGCGTAGCTAACTCGTTAGCCACCGTGGCCTCACGGCGTGACGGTCGTCCAGTTGCCTAGCAACGACGTTCTCATGCCTTCAACGCCTGAACGTTGCGCGTACCGTGTGCTCGGGTTTGTGTTTCCACCCTGACGCCACGAATGTGTGTGTGTGTGTGTGTGTGTGTGTGTGTGTGTGTGTGCTGCCAGCACAACACCACAGTACGTATTACACTCTGTTGGTTCAAAGTTCCTACTGATTTTCGGGCGTCCGGGTGGCGTAGCGGTCTACTCCGTTGCCTACCAACACGGGGATCGTCGGTTCGAATCCCCGTGTTACCTCCGGCCGGGCATCCCTGCAGACACAATTGGCCGTGTCTGCAGGTTGAGAAGCCGGATGTGGGTATGTGTCCTGGTCGCTGCACTAGCGCCTCCTCTGGTCGGTCGGGGCGGGAGGAGGTGGGAACTGGGGGGGGGGGGTAACGTGATCCTCCCACGTGTTACATCCCCCTGGCGAAACTCCTCACTGTCAGGTGAAAGGAAGCGGCTGGGCCCTCCACATGTATGGGAGGAGGCATGTGGTGGTCTGCAGCCCTCCCCGGATCAGCAGAGGGGGCGGAGCAGCGACCGGGACGACTCGGAAGAGTGGGGCAATTGGCCAAGTACACCTGGGGAGAAAAAGGGGGAAAAATCCACACACACACACAAAAAAAGTAAAGACCTACTGATCTTCTGGGGCAGGAGCCTCCGAGACGATAAACCGCCACTCTACACTAACATCAAGATGACAGCTTGAATAAAAATCATTTTTGTTTGACTCGCGCTCTGTGGGGGGGGGGGGGGATCTGAGAGACGCCCCTGAATGAAAAGGGGATAATTCGTGTGCGGACCGTGAGCTCATCCCCATGAGGGAGAACATCGATTTTACCACGGAGGTTTATGTTTGGAGCCTTATCTTCTGGCGCGATGCCAAAAGAAATTCAGCGGCTTTACCCGAAGAAGCTCTCCAGCGTCCCGGCCACCACAGACGGCTCGTCTGTTGCAAAGTTCTCACGAGGAAAATGTGAAATCAGACCGGCAGCAGTTCGCCAACACACCAAGCTATACGATTAACTGCAGCCAACTATCCTCCAAAGGATAGTTGCTGAATTTCCGAAGCTGAATTTCCTCGACGACATTTCATCCACTGCTGCACAACACTATCACGCAACTTATTCTTCAAAAGCGACGCAAGTAGTGGGACGGTGCACACAACGTAGTACACCACCACCAGACAGTGGGAAGGTGCACACGATGTAGCACATCACTATCATGCAGTGGGAAGGTGCACACGATGTAGCACATCACCACCAGCCAGTGGGAAGGTGAACACGATGTAGCACATCACCACCATGCAGTGGGAAGGTGCACACGATGTAGTACATCACCACCAGCCAGTGGGAAGGTGCACACGATGTAGCACATCACCACCAGCCAGTGGGAAGGTGCACACGATGTAGGACATCACTACCACGCAGTGGGACGGTGCACACGATGTAGTACATCACTATCATGCAGTGGGAAGGTGCACACGATGTAGCACATCACCACCAGCCAGTGGGAAGGTGCACACGATGTAGCACATCACTATCATGCAGTGGGAAGGTGCACACGATGTAGTACATCACCACCAGCCAGTGGGAAGGTGCACACGATGTAGCACATCACTATCATGCAGTGGGAAGGTGCACACGATGTAGTACATCACTATCATGCAGTGGGAAGGTGCACACGATGTAGTACATCACCACCAGCCAGTGGGAAGGTGCACACGATGTAGCACATCACCACCAGCCAGTGGGAAGGTGCACACGATGTAGCACATCACCACCAGCCAGTGGGAAGGTGCACACGATGTAGCACATCACTATCATGCAGTGGGAAGGTGCACACGATGTAGTACATCACTACCAGACAGTGGGAAGGTGCACACGATGTAGTACATCACCACCAGCCAGTGGGAAGGTGCACACGATGTAGTACACCACTACCAGCCAGTGGGAAGGTGCACACGATGTAGTACATCACTACCAGACAGTGGGAAGGTGCACACGATGTAGCACATCACCACCAGACAGTGGGAAGGTGCACACAATGTAGTACACCACCACCAGACAGTGGGAAGGTGCACACGATGTAGTATATCACCACCAGACAGTGGGACGGTGCACACGATGTAGTACATCACCACCAGACAGTGGGAAGGTGCACACAATGTAGTACATCACCACCAGACAGTGGGAAGGTGCACACGATGTAGTACATCACCACCAGACAGTGGGAAGGTGCACACGATGTAGCACATCACCACCAGCCAGTGGGAAGGTGCACACGATGTAGCACATCACTACCATGCAGTGGGAAGGTGCACACGATGTAGTACATCACTATCATGCAGTGGGAAGGTGCACACGATGTAGTACACCACTACCAGCCAGTGGGAAGGTGCACACGATGTAGCACATCACCACCAGCCAGTGGGAAGGTGCACACGATGTAGGACATCACTACCATGCAGTGGGACGGTGCACACGATGTAGTACATCACTATCATGCAGTGGGAAGGTGCACACGATGTAGCACATCACCACCAGCCAGTGGGAAGGTGCACACGATGTAGCACATCACTATCATGCAGTGGGAAGGTGCACACGATGTAGTACATCACCACCAGCCAGTGGGAAGGTGCACACGATGTAGCACATCACTATCATGCAGTGGGAAGGTGCACACGATGTAGCACATCACCACCAGCCAGTGGGAAGGTGCACACGATGTAGCACATCACTACCATGCAGTGGGAAGGTGCACACGATGTAGTACACCACTACCAGCCAGTGGGAAGGTGCACACGATGTAGTACATCACCACCAGACAGTGGGAAGGTGCACACGATGTAGCACATCACCACCAGCCAGTGGGAAGGTGCACACGATGTAGCACATCACTATCATGCAGTGGGAAGGTGCACACGATGTAGTACATCACTATCATGCAGTGGGAAGGTGCACACGATGTAGTACACCACTACCAGCCAGTGGGAAGGTGCACACGATGTAGCACATCACCACCAGCCAGTGGGAAGGTGCACACGATGTAGCACATCACCACCAGCCAGTGGGAAGGTGCACACG
>NC_079227.1:8379284-8456397 GCF_029633865.1 Lampris incognitus
TGGCGTCCGGGTAGCGTGGGGGTCTGTTCCGTTGCCTACCAACACGGGGATCTCCGGTTCAAATCCCCGGGTTACCTCCGGCTGGGTCGGGTGTCCCTACAGACACAATTGGCCGTGTCTGCGAGTGGGAAGCCGGATGTGGGTATGTGTCCTGGTCACTGCACTAGCGCCTCCTCTGGTCGGTTGGGACGCCTGATCAGGAGGGAGGGGGGGAATAGCGTGATCCTCCCACGCGCTACGTCCCCCTGGCGAAACTCCTCACTGTCAGGTGAAAAGAAGCGGCTGGCGACTCCACATATGGGAGGAGGCATGTGGTAGTCTGCAGCCCTCCCAGGATCAGCAGAGGGGGCGGAGCAGCGACCGGGACGGCTCGGAAGAGTGGGGTAATTGGTCGGGTACAATTGGGGAGAAAAAGGGGGAAAAATCCCCCCCAAAAAGATGTCCAGTTGGAGACAGAGCATCAATTAACAACTTTATCAACACCAATTAACAAAGTCAATTAACAATCTTTAAGTCATTAGTAGGCTTTTTAACAGATATGAACTCCGGCTGAGCCACTTGAGGACTTTTGACTTTTTGCGTTGGAGTCTTTCCATAGTCAATTACACTTCGGGTCAACGTCCTTGTTAAAAAAAACCCCAAAACTGATGATCACTTCAACTTCAGTCGATGATGTTCAGCACTATGAGACAGGTCTGTATTTTGCCCCGTTCATTATTTACTTTGCCATCCCAATTTTTAAAGCCCCTGCTGCTGCAGACCAGCACGATGCAGCCACCACCGCGCCGCACAGTGGGACCGGTGCCAGATGACCGGTGCTGTCAGATTCATTGCCGCGTGTCTTCAGAGTTATTCTGAAGTGCTGTTGTGTGCCCCCCCCCCCCCGGGGTGGCTTCCCTCTGGCCCACATGAAATGCTGCCATCCTTCTGGCAAGATCTCACAGTGTCCCAAAGATGCACGAGCTGCAGAGGCAAAGAACTCAAACATGGCTCCGAGAAACAGGACTGAAACGCTCCAGAACAGATTTGATCCGGCACGGTCGGCGTTTTCCGGTGAGATCTGCCGTCGACTCCACCACGGAGAGGTTCTCCGTTAGCTTCCCTGGTCTTCTTGATAAGTAGCTCAGTGTGGTCCGGAGAGTTTTAGATTTTATTGCTTCCAGAGCTTGCTATCCTTTAAACCAGTCCTACGCAAGAACTTCACCGACTTCCTTCGGCTGCACTTGTTCAACCCAGCGAAGAAACCAACGCGTTTCATCCTAAATCCTCTTTAATCCAACGGACGGGCCGCGACCGGAATCCAATCGATCTGCAGGATCTCTGGGAAACCCAGTGGAATTTACTAGAAAAGGAATTCAATACTTATTGACTCAGAGCATTTCATCTTCTCAATTGTTTTGTATGAACGTGCAAATTGAAACGACAAACAAAACACACTGACGTTGTGGTTAATTGTGTGTAGAATGGTGACAGAAAAACAAAGAAAACCAGAAGACAACTCGGCCCGCTGTGACTTCAAGTTGTAGCCAGGGAGGAAATATTCCAGCTTACGAAAGTATTTTCCTCATCCATCCATCCTCCAAACCGCTTACCCTGCTCTCAGGGTGGCGGGGGATGCTGGAGCCTATCCCAGCAGCCCCTGGGTGGCAGGCGGGGGAGACACCCTGGACAGGCCGCCAGACCATCACAGCGGCGACACACACACTTGACCTGCATGTCTTTGGACTGTGGGAGGAAACCGGAGCCCCCGGAGGAAACCCACGCAGACACGGGGAGAACATGCAAACTCCGCACAGAGGACGACCCGGGACGACCCCTGAGGTTGGACTACCCCGGGGGGCTCGAAACCAGGACCTTCTTGCTGTGAGGCGACCGCGCTAACCACCGCGCCACCCGTATTTTCTTCATCCGAAATACAACAGCAAACCCCCTCAGGGAGAAGCACAGGCGCAAAATCATAGATTGCTTAAAAATAAATAATCTGGGAAAAAAAAAATCCAATTCTAGACTGACTGGAGAGGTGCGAGACGTTCGTGACGTTGTGCTCTCTCGTCTGTAAAAGCTAAAGTTCACTCGTGGCTCTTGCTGTTAACCTCCTGAACTGTGCGTTTAGCGATGAAATGAAAACCACTGGAGTGACGCTACGCCGCATACGAGAGTTTATGTTTTGAGCCGTACGCGTTTTTGTTCTTAGGAGCCCAGTTTGGGAAGTATGAGAAAGTTTGTCTGAATGTCACAGTGCTGTTAAAAAGCTCAGTCGTGTCTGTGGAGTACACTGGGAAATACGTAGATCTACTACTACTACTACTACTACTTCCGGCTGCTCCCATTAGGGGTCGCCACAGCGGATCATCCGTTTCCATCTCTTCCTGTCCTCTGCATCTTCCTCTGTCACGCCAGCCACCTGCATGTCCTCCCTCACCACATCCATAAACCTCCTCTTCGGCCTTCTTCTTCTCCTCTTCCCTGGCAGCTCCATATTCAGCATCCTTCTCCCAACATACCCAGCATCTCTCCTCCACACATGTCCAAACCATCTCAATCTTGCCTCTCTTGCTTTGTCTCCAAACCGTCCAACCTGAGCTGTCCCTCTGATATACTCGTTCCGAATCCTGTCCTTCTTCATCACTCCCAATGAAAATCTCATCATCTTCAACTCTCCCACCTCCGCCTCCAGTCCTTTCATCAGTGCCACCGTCCCCAAACCATACAACATAGCTGGTCTCACAACCATCTTGTTTGTTTTTCGGCTGAATTTGTCCCCCCTTTTCTCCCCAATGGTACCCGGCCAATTACCCCGCTCTTCCGAGCCGCTCCCCTCTGCCGATCTGGGGAGGGCTGCAGACTACCACATGCCTCACTCAGGACACACACCCACATCTGGCTTCCCACCCGCACACACGGCCAACTGTGTCTGTAGAGACGGCCGACCAAGCCGGAGGTCACGCGGGGATTCGATCCGGCGATCCCTGTGCTGGCAGGCAACAGAGTAGAGCGCCGCGCTACCAGGAGGCCCTCACTACCATCTTGTAGACGGGGAGCTTTTCCTTCTTAGATCGAAGGTGTTGAAATACTGAAAAAACTAACAGGCGGTGGACATATGTATTGATATATAGCAGGTAAATATATATATATATATATATATATACATACATAATTGTGTTTTTTTTCATTTACATTCTAATTCATGTTTTTTTTCATCCATTTTAATTGATTTTTATTAAAGACTTACCAACTTTCCAACCCGAAGTGCTTATATTTTTGCTCACCGAGCACTGTATTCACGCATGGTTGCGTGTGTGTGTGTGTGTGTGTGTGTGTGTGTGTGTGTGTTTGCTACGCTTGCGTGGGCAAAGCGTCAGAACCCTCTCTGACTGACAGGTCTCGCCTGCAGGCGGACTCTTCCCTGGGCACTGGCGTCACGGCGATATGAAACGAGGGCCTACAGTCTCGAGCATCCGTCGCCGTCTCGCCCGCAGTGCTCAGCTGACGTCCCTCCTGGCGGCTGTCAGCGGGCGAGCCGCAGTGACAGCCGCCGGGCGCCGCCGCCGCCGCGGGGCTTGTGCCAACACCATCCGCTTTAGAGGAGAAGAACTCGATAAGCGTTTACGACTGATCGCTGGCTTCGGCCGAACACGTTGAGACTGGGAGGCGGCGTTTGCAGATGAAGGCCGGAGAGACGGCAGGGACGGATCAGCGGCGGCGCCGTGAAATACGAGATAAGAGGGCGGGTGGTGGTAGGAGTTACGGGGTTGAGTGGTGCAAAAACAATAACGTGGCAACAGCCCAGGGGTATATGAAGAGGTAACGGCAACAGTCCAACACATGTAGACATCCCATTTAAATGCACACACACACACGTGTGCACAATGCACACACACACACGCGTGTGCACAAACACACACACGTGGACATCCACACATGCACGCACTGATGCACACTTACACACCTTACGGGCTGCAGCAGCCTGAGGACAAAACCTCCAAAATGTTCTGGAACGCGACCTTGCACATCCGCTTTCTTATGCAGGAGAGGTGCGCTTGAGAGTGTGTGTGTGTGTGTGTGCATTGTGCGCATGTGTATCGATGTGTGTGTGTGTGCGCGTGTGTGCATTCACAACAGAAGAAGGAACCGAGTATTTGTATGCAGCTTTGTTTTGGTGAGTATCTGTGTGTGTGTGTGTGTTTGTGTGTGTGTGTGTATGTGTGTATTAGTATGCACCTTTTGTTGTGGCATGTATCTGTGTGTGTGTGTATTAGTATGCGCCTTTTGTTGTGGCGTGTGTACGTGTGAGAAGCGTTGGAGAGACAGAGATAGACATGATGGATCACAAGCCTCCTGCCCATCCGTGTGCGGCGCCCTCAGCGCTTTGTATTCCTGTTCCTCTCCTCCTTCCTCTCCTCCCCTCCTCCCTCCGACGCTCCTGAACCTTTATTCTTCCCTCTTATTCCTCCCTTTCCATTGTTCTGTCAGACACCCTTTAGTGCTCTCTCGTCATCCTTTCCCTTCTTTTATCGTCACCCTTTCCCTCGTCTTCATCACAGGTTACTGCTGATGAAGATCCACAGATGTCCATGAGGGATGGCCCGTGGTGATAAGGGAGGACAGAGAGTTGAAGGGACGAGGGAAGGAAAGAAATATGGCGGAGGAGCGGCGCGACGGCTTTTATGAGACGACGGCGTCGCTATTGGTCAGAAATAAAGGCAGCTTCTGTCGTCTGCCTCGACAGCGCCGCCCGGAGCCAGGTTTAATCACGGTTATGCGTTCTTGCAGCTGGCTCTACTCTGGGCTCCCAGTTTATCGGTTATTTTGGATTCGTGCGTCAACCTTCACTTCGCCAAGTGTCGAGAGGCCGGATGTCCGTCCGCCGGTCGGAAGTAACCCGGCGTCAACATCTGGTGCAGCACAAAAACAACAACCTGTCGGTCATGTCCAATGGCAGCTCGCCACACGAGCAAAGACCCTGTTTACACTCGGTTTTAAAACGCGTTTCGGGCGATGGGATCACAAGTGGACAGCGAGACACATCGCCGTCTCCAAACGCGTCCTGCTGACCACTCGTGATCAGATTTCCTTACTCCGAAGAAGAAGAAGAAGATTTCACTACCGTCTACGCCTTGTCAGGGACGCATCAGGACACATTAGTGTTTACACTACAAAAGATATGTGGTCAAATGCGTCCCGGACCACCTCGGCAGGTGGTTTGAGTACCCGGTTCCCAAAACGTTCTGGTGGTCGTTTACACTTGTATTTAGCGCCGCCACTTGTGATCCGATCGCAAAAAAAAACAAAAAAACAACCGCATTTTAAAACCAAGTGTAAACGGGGTCGGAGTGATGGGGCGACACCAACAGAGTGCGACGGGGGAAGTTAGAGAGGTTCAGCTTTATGCAGATGTGCTTTGAGGCAAATGTGTTGGTCACGACATCGCGTCGTTAAGCGCCGTTTTACCTCCAGGTGAAGTATTTCTAAAGTTTGTTCTTTCCAAAGTACCGGGCTGCCGCGCGTGTGCACGCGACACGATTGACGGCGAGTTAGGGACGCCGCTTCGCAGTGATTGGCTGTTTCATTCTGCCTGAATTGACTCTTTCGCGAATCAGAATACGCCGTTTTTCACGGCACATTTACTTGATGGATACTTGTCCGTATTTAATGGGAATTTCAACCGGATATGACGACACGGTGCTGAAAAAAGGCACGGTTGTAATGTTTTGTAGTTTGTTTTGTGATCCACCTAGCTGGTGGGTTTTTGATAAAAGGTGGCTGAGTCTCTGCAGTCAGGGCTCCTTGGCTTTGGAATGACTCGCCCGACCACGGAGACCAGGTTTGTGAAATCAGTATCGACGTTGAAATCCCTTTTTAACGCAAGTTTTTATCATTGAAATTCTTGATCTGATTCTTCTTGATCTCCCCCCCCCCCGCCCCCTTTTTTTCTCCCCGATTGTACCCGGCCAAATACCCCACTCTTCTGAGCCGTCCTGGTCGCCGCTCCACCCCCTCTGCCGATCTGGGGGAGGGGCTGCAGACTATCGAGTCGCCAGCCGTTTCTTTCACCTGACAGTGAGGAGTTTCCCCAGGGGGACATAGGATCACGCTATTCCCTCTCTCCCCTGAACAGGCGCCCTGACCAACCAGAGGAGGCGCTAGTGGAGTAAACACATCCGGCTTCCCACCTACAGACACAGCCAATTGTGTCTGTAGGGACGTCCGACCACGCCGGAGGTAACATGGGGATTCGAACTGGCGATCCCCGTGTTGGTAGGCAACGGAATAGATCGTTACATTACCCGGACGCCATTGATTTCCTTCTTTGCCCTTCCTATTAAACCGTTCTTTTAGTTTGTGTGTAGCATACGGGCTATGCTGGTGTACTGCGTTTCTGCGGCGTTTTACTTTTGTGTTCGTGAAGCGTTTTGTCGCCTCGCTTCTGAAAAGCGCTATAGAAATAAAGTCAGTGTTATTGAAAAAGCAGGAGTAATAATGTTGGATTACATTTATATAGCGCTTTATCTCGACACTCAAAGCGCTTCACATTGAAGGGGAGGAAACTCAACTCAACCACCGCCAACGTGCAGCACCCAGGTGGGTGCTGCACGGCAGCCATTTTGCCCCAGAACACCCACCACACATCAGCTTGAGGCGGAGAGGGAGGAATCGTCGAGCCAATTACACAGGAGCATGATTAGGTGGCCAGATGGAGAGAGAGCCAGGTTGGGAATTTTGCCAGGACACCGGGGGACCCCCTACCCTTTGCAATAAGTGCCATGGGATCTTTAATGACCACAGTGAGTCAGGACCTCGGTTTAACGTCTCTGCCAAAGGACGGCGTCTCCTACAGCACAGTGTCCCCATTGCTTATGAGGACCAGTGAGACAACTGCCCCCTACTGGCCCACCTACACCACTCCCAGCGCCAACCAATTTTTTTTCCGGAAGGTCTCCCATCCAAGTACTAGCCAGGCCCATACCAGCTCAGCTTCTGTCATTCAGCAGAGCCAGGGTCCGTGTTGGTACGGCTGCTGGCGAGTACAAGTTAGACGGCTTGTTTTTTTTATCATTATACGAAAGGACAATAAAGATTATTCTCACTTTCAGTACGAGAGAGAGAGGCATGCCATGCAACAAAGACTGCCGGCTGGAACCGAACTGGCGACGGCTGCGACCATGTGACCACGCGGCACGTGCTGCAACCACTTAACTACAGAGGTGACCTTCAGTGCTTTTTTTTTTTTTAAACCTTTCCTACCACTTTCAGTGCCACGTCCTCCGACGAGCAGCAAAGCCTCATTGTTACCGAACAACTTCTCAGTGAGAACTTTATAATGATCTCTCCCTCTCCCCGTCTTCCTCTTCTTCTTCTTCTGTCTCCCTTTCTCTTTACTCGTCTCACCGACCGAGTCCATTTCTGCTCCTCTCTTCCACACCCTGTGATGTGGGTCCATGCTGTGGAAATGACAAACTGTCAGCTCCGCTAGGGAAGAAGGAAGGAAAAAAAATAAAAAAATAAAGTGCCTCTTTTCTGGAATCAGCTGGACCCTCAGCGGTCTCGAGTGCACCAGATGGGCTGGGCAGATTGCACCGGGCTCAACGCAACCTCGAACTCATTTGCTCTAATTGTGTGAAGTACAAGATCTGCATGTTCTCTCATTAGAGGCTTAATCATACCCGAGGCTGGGGCCCAGGCCGGGGCCAGTGCCGGGAACTGTAGGCATCAATAGAAGTCTCTCCTTTCGAGAACCGCAGGTTGTGTAATGCTTTGAGTAAAGAGCTTGTTATCTGAAGGTCACCGATTCCCGAGTCCCAGGTAATCCCAATAAAACCGGGAAGAGCGGCTGAAAAACACCCTTCCCTCAGTCAATTTAAAAAAAATGGAGGTACCCTTGTGCAAGGCACCCAATCACAAACCCCTGTAGTGGCATTAATTTACTCTGATGAGGTGAACTTAAAATTCGACATGTTTTCTCATTAGAGGCTTAATCATAATGTTCAGATCGAGGCCATGTCTTGGACAACGCTGGTTAAGTCCGGCACCACTAACCGGGGCTGCTGTGGAGAACTGCGCCAGGAGCTTATCAAGGTCAGCGCTACGAATCCCAGGTAATGCTGCATGATGGGAAGAGAGGCTGAAACACACTTTCCACTTTCTTTAATACAAATGTTTGTGCAGCCCTTAAGCAAGGCATATAACGCCAAACTCCTCGGATAAGGCTAATTAGTGGCTAGAAGATAACCTAAGACCTGTGTAGCGAATTCAGGGGGCAGCCGGGAATCTGCCACGGCCGTGAACCGAACTCAGGTAGCCCGGACCGTGGGCGACCGCGCTATCCAGTCAACTAAAGGGCCCAACCCGTTAGCCACGGGCTAGCGAGGCTAGTCATCCGTGGTCATTACACCTGGTTAATGTACAATAATCACTGAATGAGACAGGACTGTAGATGTCTTTGAGTCATCGCGTCTGTCCCTTTTCCTTCATGCTTTAAAATGGCGGGGCGTCTCGAGATACCCCCCCCCGCTTGTTTTGAGCAGCGCTAGCACGCACAAAAGTCGCCGTCTTCACGGAGACCCGCATGCAGTCTTCATACTGCTACCATTTAGGGCTGAGGTTGGCTCGTGCCCGCAACATATTCTAAAGGGACGCCAGATGGAAACCTCTCGTCTCGGAAAATGTTGGGCGCCGGCTGTGAAGGGGAGGTGCTCAGCCCTTCATCGTTCATCAAAGTCAAGGTGCCTGAAAGTAAGTCAGCAAACTGCGACTGCGTCTCTGAAGCCACGGCAAACTGAAGACTGGTTGAACTGAGCGGGAGTGAATGTTTGATGTGATAGAAATATGACAAGCGCGTCGCTGAGAAGGACGGCAATCACGCGGGAGTGATGATGAAATGTGTTATTTCTACGTGAAAGACAACCTAACTTTCATTCAAGGATGTGAAAAGCAACAACCAATCAAATTCTCTTGGCCCTTCTTCAGCAAGCACGACGGGCAAATTCAAACAGAAAGGTAGCCGAAACCCACTACGTTCTGTAGATAACGGTTTGTTGCACAGCTCATTAAGGAACGTGAGGCACGTCCTTGGGGGCGAGGTATTACCGGCCCCCAAACACCACCGGAAACACCCATCCAACTTTGCCCTGTGCTTCTGAATGCAGACATCTGGCGAGCATGGCGGCGAGCTGTTTACCGAGACTGAATCGCGTTCATCGACCCCTACTCATATGATTCCGGTTCTATCCGTTAGGATTATTATTATATTATTGCGCCCTAATAGTGGGTGGCACGGTGGTTAGTGCGGTCACCTCACAGCAAGAAGGTCCTGGGTTCGAGCCCCAGGGTAGTCCAACCTTGGGGGTCATCCCGGGTCGTCCCTTGAGTGGAGTTTGCACGTTCTCAACTCACGACACTTTTCACCTCGCCGCTTAACCGTACGAGTCAGACCCCGGCATAACGCTACCAAACCAGATATAACATCCCCGTGTCTGCGTGGGTTTCCTCCGGGTGCTCCGGTTCCCCCCCACAGTCCAAAGACATGTAGGTCTACTTATCTGGAGAGGGCTTCAGCAGTCCAAAGACATGTAGGGGAGGTGAATCAGCCGTACTAAATTGTCCGCAGGTGTGAATCTCTGTGTGTGTGTGGGCCCTGTGATGGCCTGGCAGCCTGTCCAGGGTGTCTCCCCACCTGCCGCCCAGTGACTGTTGGGATAGGCTCCAGCATCCCCGCCACCCTGAGAGCAGGATAAGCGGTTCGGATGATGGATGGATGGATGGATGGATGGATGGATGGAGGTAAGTAGAAATACGACACCCTGCACCTTTACAACGGTTGACCCAAAGCGACAACACACCAGTGGACAGATTTACATGCTTATTTACACGTTTTAGTTCCCCACAGCAACCTTGTTCCGGCTCCGCAGGGTGTGAGCCACTTTAACAAGCCGATCCTGAACGTCAAGGGTTTGAGCCCTGAAACTGTCCGTCAGTGTCCAGAAGATTAAAAAAAAAGTCTCTGCGTGACAGCTGCAGCGGCTACACCCCGCCCTCTGGCCCCGCCTGTCAGAGCCGATGAGCCTCGTTCCACAGCCTCCAACAAATGGACAACGGGGTGAATTGGGGCTCCCACGGCTCCTTGTTAAAGATCAATGGGGGTAAACGGATACACTGGCAGGCCGCGATAACGCCGGGCACGCAGCCAGCACACGCCGTCAGATGCAGTTAGGCTCACGCACACTCTCACACACACACACACACACACACACAGCAGGCATCCCATTCACATACTGCAAGCACACACAAACACACACACACACACACACATAGAGAAGGCATCACATTCACATACTGTAAGCACACACAAACACACACACACACACACACACACACACACACACACAGAGAAGGCATCACATTCACATATTGCAAGCACACACACACACACACACACAGTGTGTACACACAGATATGTTCACTCAACTTATGCAAGCTTGACCTTTACACCAAAACACACCACGCACACACATAAACGACATGTACAACACCGACACACAAAGAGGAAAGCATGAATAAACCGACACACAGATATACACACACACATAGTCAAGCATAACGCTCATAACAATATATACATTTACAAACACACACACACACACACACCACTGATCACTGGTGACCACCACGGGTCACCATTAACAAGCTCAAAGCATCTGTCAGTTTGTGTGAAAATGCCCACTGTGTGTGTGTCTGTTGTTGAAGTGTACTTTCTCACTTCTCCATAGGGAGAACAACACATATATTCACTTCTAAAACACACGCACACACACACACACACACCTATAAACTGAAGGAGGCGGCAAGGCGTATTCAAGTGCCGTATGAGGATGCAAAGGTGCTCACAGGGACGCTACACACCAGTATTAGTATGCAGCCAAACACACTGTCTGAGACAGACTCGAAGACACTGTGTGTGTGTGTGTGTGTGTGTGTGTGTAGGTTCCTCAACACCTGCTCAGGTTGGCCTGAGGCACACTGCTGCCTGTACTCAACGGGGCTGTTCCAGTTATAACTGACATGCACACACCCAACCGAACCCACACACACACACACACACACACACACACACGATGACGTAGCTCATAGCTAGTATATCTCCCACCTTGACAGCAAATGAGAGGGGCTCATTTGTCCACCTAGTGGTTTGCCACTTGCTAATGCGGGCTTTGCATGCTTTAAGCACATCCCTTTACACACACACACACACACACACACACACACACACACACACACACACACACACACACACACACACACTCTCCTTACCATGTGCATCGCGGTAGTAGGCGTGGGTGACACTACGAAAACGCTCCTGTCCAGCTGTGTCCCAAATCTGCAGAGGAAGAGAGAGGTGGACATCATCATCATCATCTTCATCATCCATTCATCATTTGTAGCATCAAGCCGATTATTGTGTACCGACCACCAGTCTGTAACCCAGTCATGGACTGATATAAAGATCACTTTTAAGACCAGGGGCAGACAGAGTAGCATATGACGGTCAGTCAGTTCAGCACTGACCTGTTCTGTCTCTCCTTCTCACCATCCTCTTTCATTAACTCTCTCTCTCTCACCCTGCTCACCCTGCCTCTCACCCCCCCCCCCGTCCCATGTATTCTGTCTTCCTCCATGCTTCTAACACACTCGCTCTCTCTTTTCTCTTCCGTTTATGCGTGTTGTTGGCCACGTAGGCCACTATTAGGATGATATTTAGAGGAGACAGACGGGGGAGGACAAACAGGAAAGGTCCCGAAACTGGACCTGAGCCCAAATGATCAGCACTCAGGTCACCGCTCCAGCACAACCCCAAAATACACCCTTTCTATTAGTTCACTGCATCCCCGCCACCCGAATTCGGATAAGCGGCTTGGATAACGGATGGATGGATGGAGGGATGGATGGATGGATGGAGGGATGGATGGATGGATGGAGGGAGGGATGGAAGGATGGATGGATGGAGGGATGGATGGATGGAGGGATGGAGTGATGGATGGATGATCCGGGGAGGGCTGCAGACTACCACATGCCTCCTCCGATACATGTGGAGTCACCAGCCGCTTCTTTTCCCCTGACAGTGAGGAGATCCGCCAGGGGGACACAGCGTGTGGGCGGATCACACTATTCCCCCCTGTTCCCCCTCCCCCCCAGGACAGGCGCCTCAACCGACCAGAGGGGGCGCTAGTGCAGCAACTAAGACACATACCCACATCTACGTTATTATGAATCCCACAGCACTTCTAGGCAAGGCACACCCTGCGTAGCATTCAAGCGCTAGGATTGGCCAGTATTCGTTGCCTCCGTTGGTTGGGGTTGGTTGAGGTTAGGGTGGGGTTAAGGTTAAGGTTAGCTAATCAAAGGCGGAGTAGGGGCGGGTCTTCCTAGAATCTGAGCGCCTGGATGCTAGGCGGGGCGTGTCTTGCCTGGAAGTGCCGTGGGATTCAGAATAATGCGGCTTCCCACTTGCAGACAGGGCCAATCGTGTCTGCAGGGACGCCCGACCAGGCACCCTCTGCTGGAGAGTGCAGCACCCTCTGCTGGAGAGTGCAGCACCCTCTGCTGGAGAGTGCAGCACCCTCTGCTGGAGAGTGCAGCACCCTCTGCTGGAGAGTGCAGCACCCCCTGTCGTGTCTCCAGTCTGGCAGACCGACAGGCTTACTGACTGATGGAGAGTCACAGAGGCCTCGTTAAGTCCTCGTTCGGGCTGCTATCATTCTCCGCCAGCAACGTAGACTTGCGGTGTGTTATCTTTGCCCTGGGAAACAGCTGCTAGTGATTTGTTGTTGTTTCAGACAAGGACATACGTGGACAACACACACACACACACACACACACACACACACACACACACACACACACACACACACACACACACACGACACCGACTGAAATGAAAGCACAAAGCTAGATATCTGAAGAAAGAATAAATAAAAGCATGAAGGATGTGTCTCAGTGCACGCTCAGTAACCCAGGTGAGGAAATGACAGGAAGTTGTGTATCGGTTCCTCTGGACACGACCTTCATCGAGAGGGAGACGTTCCATCACTCGTCTAAGTGGCCACGGGGAAACCAAACACACACCGGCCGAGAGGATGGCACGACACAGGAGAGCCAACACATCAGGCCAGGACTCCGCAGTCTACACCCATCTACATGTCTGCAGTCTACACCCACCTACATGTCTACAGTCTACACCCACCTACATGTCTACAGTCTACACCCACCTACATGTCTGCAGTCTACACCCACCTACATGTCTACAGTCTACACCCATCTACATGTCTGCAGTCTACACCCACCTACAGACCAGTGGCCACTCTTTCCAGGATGAGGATGTGCACATCCTTGTGCTATAGGAATGCTGGTTGAACGGGGAGTCAAAGAGGCCATCTATGTGAAGAGGGAACTACCATCCCTGAACCGAGGGGGGAGGGGGGGCCTAAGAGTACATCTGTCACCATCTTACAATGCTGTGATTGCAAACGTTCTCGAATCCTGTGTGAATAGTACACATGACCCCTGTAACTCTAGCTAATGGTCACGCCTATCTGCATATGATCGCTGGTTCCCGCTGTCACGCATTACTGCCTACCAGCGGGTTAAGAATAGATGCCAGTGGGGGCATCCGGGTAGCATGGCGGTCTATTCTGTTGCCTACCAACACAGGGATCGCCAGTTCGAATCCCCATGTTACCTCCGTCTTGGTCGGGCGTCCCTACAGACACAATTGGCCGTGTCTGCGGGTGAGAAGAAGCCGGATGTGGGTATGTGTCCTGGTCGCTGCACTAGCGCCTCCTCTGTTTGAGGGAGGGTAGGGGAACTGGGGGGAATAGCGTGATCCTCCCGTGCCCTTTGTCCCCCTGGCGAAACTCCTCACTGTCAGGTGAAAAGAAGCAGCTGGCGACTCCACATGTATGGGGAGGAGGCACGTGGTAGTCTGCAGACCTCCTCAGATCGGCAGAGGGGGTGGAGCGGCGACCAGAACGGCTTGGAAGAGTGGGGTAATTGGGGAGAAAAAAGGGAGTGGGAGTGGGGGGGGGGGATCCAAAAAAAATAAAATAATAGATGCCAGAAACTTAGAGATGCTATAGGCCACTGAGCTAATCATACAAACAATAGGCAGAAACCTCCCGTTTCTGTATTTTAGGTAACCCATACAGACCAGGTGCAGCTTCCCCTCGGTATCATCTGTGGTGCGACATTCTGTCAACAGCATAGTCCTGTTCTAACCGCTTCACCTTTCTCCTGTTTATAAGGGTGGGGATACCTACAGTCAGCGGAGGCTGAAGAGGTCACTTGTGCCCCTTGTCAACTACATGGTACCGGCTCAAGTCGACTCGACTCGCCCTTTTTTCGGTTTCCATTACTGGGAAGTACCGGCGTTTGGGTAAGTGTTACCACCTTTCTGGCACCGCCTTTGTCGAGGTTCCAGAAAAACTGGAGCGGGTACCAGAATCAATGCGACCAGCTACACTGAGGGGGTGCCGTCACGGTACTGGAGAACGACACAGAAGCGAGTCGAGTCGAGCCGGTACCACTTAGTGGAAAACAGGCATTGGATGAGTGATGAAACGTTTCTCTCAAATGTGTCCGGATGAACTGATTCGACTTCCAGCGATCACGAAGGACGTGAGCGAGAAAGCGGGACGAACAGACAGAGGAAGAGAGCGGGAGGCGTACGTCATGCTCTTACCTGAAGTTTGACCTTGAGCGCGTCGATGTTCAAAACTTTATTCTGAAACACAGAAAAGACAAAATGAGATTCGCGGGGCGATTTCAAAACCGTCTGCGAAATAAACTGGCGCCCTTTATTCGAGGCGGGGCGCTCTGGGCGGGAGACAACGCGTGGAAATTACCGTCACCCGAACAGGACAAACACCACTTACTGAAAACCCATAAATAACGACTGGCTTTGTAACAGCTGTGTTCTCGACGACAGAACCCGACAGGGTGAATTCGCACCGCATACCACGGCTCTGTCCTCACACAACTTCATCATCATCATCTTCATCATCATCCGTTCCATAACCTATGGAGATCGTAGGAGCACCGCTGAGCCTCAGTAAGTCTCCTCCACCGTTTATGGTGATTGGGTTCGGTTGAGTCACCATTGTGTGTCAGTAGGGGGGGGGGGTACCTGGTGGTCCCTATCCCCTCTCCAGGTATGGATGGCCATTGGTTCACAGAGGAACCCATCCGCCCTTTGACAGGTTCTGTTTTTAGTCCTGCTGGATGTCCACACACCCTCCTCCCAACAACCCAAGGGTTGAAGTGTGTGTGGGGTGCTGGTTTAGTCGTCGACGACCCAACGGTTGCAGTTTAACGTCGTACCCAGCACCAACGGGGGGTCACACAACTTGGTTTTCCTCTTTAAGAACACATACACACTTCACTCCCACTAAGGTGGGAATACTTGGAAGTATTTCGCAAAATATGGATTTCCTAGCGACAGTCCTGGATATTCCAACAGTTCGACAACAGAGGCTATGAGGCCATGGCTAACGGCGGTCCCACAGTATTGCAAGACATTTTTTCATGTTCTTCGGAGTCATCTGTGAGCTTCCTGACTCCCCCCAGTTTTGTTTTTTTTATATATCATAGCAGGTGTAACACAGAAAGCTGCTCATGATTTGGGAGAGAATACTCTATACTGCAAGGCTCTCTTTCATCGCTGATACGGCGTCAGCACAATGTCAAGAGTATGACCTTAAAGCAAAGATATACAGGCTCGCCACATGCACGCACACGTGCACGCACACACACACATGCAGACACAAATCCTCATTTCAGGGAGTTGCATCACCTACAGTCACTGTGGATGATAAGTAGTTTAAACCAACGCAGATGTTATTGTTCACACACTCAGGCTGAAGCCTGGATGCACACACACGAAAAGTCACAAAAAAAACACACACACACACACACGCACACACACACACGCACACATGCACAAACACAAATCGGTCTAGACATGGTTTTCCATTAGTATTTCATTGGAACAATGAATAGGCTGGAGGTGTTGGCAAGAAACCCACAAGATTACTGTGGAAACACACTGAAGGACTTTGACTTTTAACTCTGAGATGACTTTTAACTCTTTGAGGTGACTTTTTAACTCTGAGATAACTTAACTCTTTGAGATGACTTTTTAACTCTTTGAGGTGACTTTTTAACTCTTTGAGGTGACTTTTAACTCTTTGAGGTGACTTTTTAACTCTGAGATAACTTTTAACTCTTTGAGATGACTTTTTAACTCCTTGAGGTGACTTAACTCTTTGAGGTGACTTTTTAACTCTTTGAGATGACTTTTAACTCTTTGAGGTGACTTAACTCTTTGAGGTGACTTCTAACTTTGAGGTGACATAACTCTTTGAGATGACTTTTTAACTCTTTGAGATGACTTAACTCTTTGAGATGACTTTTAACTCTTTGAGGTGACTTAACTCTTTGAGGTGACTTCTAACTTTGAGGTGACATAACTCTTTGAGGTGACTTTTTAACTCTTTGAGATGACTTTTAACTCTTTGAGATGACTTTTAACTCTTTGAGGTGACTTCTAACTCTTGGAGGTGACTTTTTAATTCTTTGAGATCACTTTTAACTCTTTGAGATGACTTCTAACTCTTGGAGGTGACTTCTAACTCTTGGAGGTGACTTTTTAATTCTTTGAGATGACTTTTAACTCTTTGAGATGACTTTTTAACTCTTTGAGGTGACTTTTTAATTCTTTGAGATGACTTTTAACTCTTTGAGGTGACTTCTAACTCTTTGAGGTGACTTTTTAACGCTTTGAGGTGACTTTTTAACGCTTTGAAGTGACTTTTTAACTCTTTGAGAGACGACGTCAGTAGCCGGGCTGAAAGCAGTCAAGGAATAAGAGTCAAGGACGGGATGGGTGCCAAACTCTTCACATTCTGCCTTTCTGTGGGTCATCTGCAGAACCGAGTTCAAAGCCAAGTCCTTCGATATCCAACCAGACCACATCGTGAAGAAGAGACAGACGTGTTGTTCGGTACATAAAACAATCTGGTCCGTTCTGATCTGGTTTTGCCTACAACGCTTATTCTGTGTCCTTGAGAGAAAACCCAAAAAGGGGAAAAAACCAACGAAAAAGGACAACAATGGACAGCTTCCTGAGGACTCCCTGCGAGGGTTGACAGCACCAATTAAGCTCTTCAGCCTGAGCCAGCCAAGTCGGCCATAGCTAGTCTAACAGGATAAAACAGACGGACAAAAAAATGTTTTGTCTAATCTAAAGTGACGGTAAGTCATGGCCAGCGCCGCCGTCTCAACATCGATGACGTGGGGAATTCACTCCGGCCGGCGGGGAGACAGGAAGAGAGTCGGCGGCGGGAGCGACGTCCGATTCCGCCGCCTTAGTCTTAAGAGCAAAGAAAATTGAAGCTGTGATTGCTTTTCAGTGGCAGATGAGAAATGCCTTCATGTGGCGGGGACATCTCCAGGCTACCTCTCGGAAAAATAATACACCAGGGTGGGCCGGTTGCGAGGCCACACACGGGGGCTGAAAAAAAAACAAGACCGCTTGCGAAATGAAAGGAAACTTGGCAGTGCCTCGAGAGACACGGCCGCAGAACTTAATGAAAAGCAAATAAACCCACGCAGAGACACACACACTTACTCACAGGATGAATCTTAGCTGGCGACAATGGGCCAAGAGGAGGTACCTGGATGAGGCAATGCCGCAACAAGCCCCTGCTCATTCCCAATGCATTTCATCCATATTACATGGGGCCGCGGTGAGAACGCGGCATGTTTGCCCCGTTAATGTGCAACGCTTAACATCTGCTACAACATCGCTGTACGTACGCCAGGAAGTATCCTTTCCTCACGAGTGCTCTCCAGTAATTCGCCATTTGGCACAGTAGCCTACGGATGGATGTGGGGAGTCGAAGAACACGAGGGAGCGGCCTTCATTTCGCCGGAGTTCACCAGCTCCCTTTCAGCCTACGCCTGCAACAGAGGATGGATGTTTAGAGGCGAGAGCCATCAGCAAACGACGAAAAATGAAAACGACGACAGACGCCATTTGAAACAAAAAGAAAATGCAAATTAGAAACACCCATAACTTTCTGCTTAATATACGGAGTGGTCTTTACAACTCAGAAATCGGACGGGACTTCTGTGCTAACGCACCCATACAGCATCAACGCGGCAATGATTATTCTGAAACTGGACGTTTCCCTGTTTTGTCTCGTTTCCTCCTCCTTTTTAAGACAAAAAAAGTTAATAATGAACATTTGCGGTATAACTTTGTTGTCATCGAGGCAATTTTCACACATCGGAGGCCTTTTTTCCCCCCTCAGTACAAGTCTATCTACTTAATTGCCTGTCACTGGGCGGAAGGTTACGCCCGCCGGGGTCGTGCCGAGGCAGACGGCGTGCAGCACTAATGCAGGCTAAGTGAAGGCTAAATGCAGAATGAGGCACAAGTGCTACCGAGTAATTAATATTTCACTTGCCGCGACGGTAAAAACGTGCTCACAATGTCATAAATGGGCCAGGTCACATGACTGGAGTGCTGGCGATTCCCAAATCTCATGTCGTCACTTTCTAACTTCTCTTTATTCATTCAGTCTGTGTCTATACTCCCTTACTCCAATGCAGAGTTGCATGTTTGTATGGGTCTCCTTTGGGGATTCTGCCTTCCTGTCTCAGTCTGAAGACATGTGGACAGCCAAATGGACTGGAGACGCATTCAGATTGTCTACCTACCTGCCAGCCAATGCCTGCTGGGACCGGTTGGGTCTCCTGCAACCCTGAATTGAATTAAGTGAGTATAGGCAGGGAGAATCTTAACATGTCCCCGGTCCATTTATGTCCTGGGTATGACATTAAACTGCAACCGTCGGGTTGTCGGTGACTAAACCGGCACCCCCACTTCAACCCTTGGGGTTGTTGTGAGGAGGGTGCGGGGACACCCAGCAGGACTAAAAACAAAACCTGTCAAAGGGTGGATGAGTTCCTCTGTGAACCAACGGCCATCCATACCTGGAGAGGAGACAGGGACCACCAGGTACTCCCCCCCCCCCTACTGAAACAGTGATGACTCAGCCTGTTGAGACATCAGCTGTGCTCCTACGACCGCCATAGGTTACAGAACTGATGACAACGATGAGTCCATTTTGGTGTCCACGTGTCTTCCGACTGAGACAGGAAACCAGAATACCCAAAGGAGACCCATACGAACATGCAGTCAAGAGGGTCGGGACTAAACACAGGACACTTTTGCTGTGAGGTGAAAGTGCAAAAGACTAATGCCACTATGCCACCCTGCCTCCAACTACACTCGTCAAGCTGTACACTGAAGTCTGCGGTGGTACGAGTCACTTGTGCCCTGTCAAAATAACCCAAGTGTACACTGCACGAAACACGATGGGTGATTAATGAGTGATGAAGATGATGAATAATGCTACAGGGGCTTCTGGCTGTGAAACGTGAACCATGCTCGGGCATCTGTTGTTGTGTTTGTAACACACACCTCCTCACATAGACACAGACACACACACACACACGAGCAATCAGGCGTTAGACTTCATAGCCGCACCTGTAGAGATTTTATACCGATACTGCACCTAGAATTTCAATTTCATTTTCTCTTCCATCACCTCTCCATCCACCCCATCATTTGCCCCCCCCCCACCTTCACCACGTCCTCTTCCTGTCTCCTCCCTGCATTTTGATGCCGAGACCAGTGCGAGCGGCTCCGTTATCAAAGTGATCAAACTGCGGTTCCGACGAGGACACCGGAGAGGAGGAGGAAATTAGGAAAATGACGTTTAAGACACAAAAAAACCAATTTACTTCTTGGGTGTAGAAGACGATAATACTGTCTCACTCTCGTTCAACACCTTTCTCTTTTTCTCTCTCTTTCGTCTCTCAGTCTCTCAGTCAGTCCAGTGATGCTTTGCTTCACTTTTTGACTCAGGGCTCATCTCTCTCTCTCTCTCCCTCTCAGGGCACATCTAATTGTGCCTTGCTCTCCCTTTTTAAACTATGTATTTGTCGATCTTTCCTCGTCTCGTCTCTCCCCCTCCTGTTTCCTCTGACACATCCCTCCCTCTCTCCCCCTCCCACACAGAACGTCTTCTCTCGCTCCCCCCTTTCTTTCTGTCCCTTGCCGTCCGGCCGTCTCATCAGCGTTGTAAATGAAACACTAGACATTATCAGCAGTCTCGGGCCGTCCCCTGGAGGGTCCATAGTTTTGGGGGTCAAATTCACACCCGTATAATGGTGACAACATCGCCTGGAAGTCACGAGACTCAGATGTAAATGGCGGCATCTGCTGTAGGTCCCCGTTGTGCCCGACTTCACTGTCAAGTCTCCTTCGCCTGCTTCATTTTTATCTTTACTTTTTTTTTTTTTGACAGAGACATCCATCCATCCATCCATTTTCCAAGCCGCTTATCCTAATTAGGGTCGCGGGACGCTGGAGCCTATCCCAGCATTCATTGGGCGGAAGGCAGGGAAACATAAAAGTGACCCAAAAAAAGTGATAAAAGTGAAAAGTGACAGAGACATGTAATTTTATTTCTCTGTAAGGCAGTTGTTGAACATTGGGTATCGGGGTTGAACCGAGAACAAGACAAAAGCAACGGGGGAACATCAGCGGCAAAAATGCATCAGCCTCCCAAAGAAGTGCCTAGGATGGCCCTTCTTGCTCTTGAACTTCTGTTCGGTTCCTGCCCTGGCCTC
The DNA here is from genome assembly GCF_029633865.1 of Lampris incognitus. NCBI lineage: Eukaryota > Metazoa > Chordata > Actinopteri > Lampriformes > Lampridae > Lampris > Lampris incognitus. Next base: position 8,400,036 of record NC_079227.1, read on the forward strand.
CTCCTCCTCTTCATCAGGGGAGGGTGTTCCTGCCCTGGCCTCCTCCTCTTCTTCATCAGGGGAGGGTGTTCCTGCCTGGGCATCCTCCTCCTCCTCTTCATCAGGGGAGGATGTTCCTGCCCAGGCCTCCTTCTCCTCTTCTTCATCAGGGGAGGATGTTCCTGCCCGGGCCTCCTCCTCCTCCTCTTCATCAGGGGAGGGTGTTCCTGCCCTGGCCTCCTCCTCTTCTTCATCAGGGGAGGGTGTTCCTGCCTGGGCCTCCTCCTCCTCTTCATGAGGGGAGGGTGTTCCTGCCCTGGGGCCTCATGTATCAACCGTTACTATGGGCAAATTTGTGCATATACACATGGGATTTTTCAGCCCCGAGGTTTGTCTCAGAGACCAGTGTAGAACATAGGTAACCCCTGAATTTAGACACCGATTGGCTAACACTGATGTCTTTGCAGGCCTGGGTGACTGCTCGTTGAAAGAGGTAGACAATAGATGTTAGGCGGAAGGAATTACAAATAACCATCACACTTTGCTGCCACCTGTCAGACAACTTCAGGGCCAAAAAATTCCATGGGTGTGTACAGACAAATTTGCCCATAGTAATGATTGATACACGAGGCCCCAGGTCTCCTCCTCCTCTTCATCAGGCGAGGGTGTTCCTGCCCTGCCCTGGCCTCTTCCTCCTCTTCATCAGGTGAGGATGTTTCCCCCTTAGATGAAGCTCTGTCTGTCATCTCTACTGCCATCCATGGAGCTCGCCACCCCTCTTCTTCCTTGACCAGGAGATTTTTGTGCTCCTTCTTCTTTCTCTCCTCATTTTCTTTTTTAAGGGTTCTTTCTCCTTCTCTCTCTCCTCCTCTATCTTAGCCAAGTGTCTTTTCTCCTCTTTCTCCTTCTTTTGTATTTTCATCTTTCCTTGTTAACCATATTTCACTAGGATATCAGTCTCTGGATTCCTGTGTAATGCAGGACAAACTGCATTATAGAAAATTCAGTTTGTCGCATCTACACTTGGGTGTGGAGTTGCTGCGGTGACGGGGCTATTACAGCTGAAAAGTCATCTTTACGTCTCTTTCTCTCTTCCTACTCTGCCAAAATAAGACTTCTAAGGCATAGTCGTCATTTCAGGGCTCTCAGACTCCATCTGGATCCATTTATTTCTCGCCTGCGGCAAAAATAAATAGTATTTTTGGGTCCTCTTTGCCAATCATTCTGCTTTTAAAATACGTTGAGTAATACAAGGGGAAATGAAATATGACGGGGTTATTGCATATTGTAACGTTCCTGAATTTTTAAGGGTCATTCTGCAAGTAATTATACTGCAGACGTGTCACCAGATCCCAAAGCAAGGCAGGGCGAGTAAGTTTATTTGGTCAACACATTTAATAAAAAACATGAAATGTATTAAATAAAAGATACAGAATAGGGCGTCCAGGTAGCGTGGTGGTCTATTCCGTTGCCTAACAACATGGGCATCGCCGGTTCGAATCCTTGTGTTACCGCGTTACCTCCGGTTTGGTCGGGAGTCCCTACAGACACAATTGGCCGTGTCTGCTGGTGGGAAGCCGGATGTGGGTATGTGTCCTGGTCGCTGCACTAGCACCTCCTCTGGTTGGTCGAGGCGCCTGTTTGGGGGGGGGGGACTAGGGGGAATAGCGTGACCCTCCCACGCGCTACGTCCCCCTGGGGAAACTCCTCACTGTCAAGTGAAAAGAAGCAGCTGGAGACTCCACATGTATCGGAGGAGGCATGTGGTAGTCTGCGGCCCTCCCCGGATCGGCAGAGAGGGTGCAGCAATGACTGGGATGCTTCGGAAGAGTGGGGTAATTGGCCAAGTACAACTGGGGAGAAAAAAGGGGGGGGGATACAGAATTTAAAAAAATTAAAAGGAAATTAAAAGAGAAAAACAAAGAAAAAATAGTGTCGCACACACTACCGGTAGACATCAGAGGCAAATACAGCTTATGCTAAGCTAAGAATTGCTAGAAATTTCTCAATGTAGCTTCTAGACCAGGGATAGGCAACAAGGTCCGGTGTGGGTGCAGGTCTTTGTTCCAACCAAGGAGTTACACGCCTGAATCTACAAATCAAGGTCCTTAGCAAAGACTACTTGTTGACTAATAGAATCAGGTGGGTAACTGCTTGGCTGGAACAAAGACCTGCATCCATACCGGACCTTTCTGGACCATGTTGCCTATCCCTGTTCTAGACCAATCAAAATCCTCCTCGACCAATCTAGAAGTGCATAAGAGAGCTATCCTCAAATATGAAAACAATCAATATGAGCAACTGACAGTTTTCATCCCATAGCGTCAAGCATCGAAGGGGTTCGATAGACTCCAATGTGAACCGTCTGCGTTGACTTCTGATTATTAATTTCATACAGGTTGGGTATTGGTAAAGGTTAAGCAGGGGTTAACCCGCCTCGTCTCATACAGACATGGAAGTTGCTGTAATCGGGCCCTGAGCCCATGTGTCTCATACAAATGCCAAGCGGTTCCTCGCGCGTAATGTATCATCGCTTTGTCAATAGCATCGACATAGACGTAGCCCTGTGGGACGAGACTGGACTCAATTATTTGTACGCGTCTCATATTTTTAAATGTGAATGAAGCAAGATGAGAGCTGGAATCCCTTATTGGGGAATAACATTCATGTCAAATGTAGGTCTATACTCTCCATCAGGAGGCGAATCAGGGGGGTGGGGGTGCCGTCGGGGTGGGGGTTTTGGTATCAGTATGCTAAAAATGCATCACTCAAGTGTCAACACAACACCTGATTGAATGAATGACGCTTGCGGAACCGCTGCTAAACTGATCACGTAGGTGTGCCATGAAACAAGCCGACGTTACATGGCCAGATTTCTGGCACTGACTTTGCTGTGACGCTCTCCCAGAGAGAGAGAGAGAGAGAGACAGAGAGAGAGAGAGACAGAGACAGAGACAGACAGAGACAGAGAGACAGAGACAGAGAGAGGGAGAGAGACGGAGAGAGAGAGAGAGAGAGAGAGAGAGAGAGAGAGAGAGAGAGAGAGAGAGAGAGAGCGAGAGAGAGAGACACACACACACACACACACAGAGACACAGAGAGAGAGAGACAGAGCGAGAGACAGAGAGAGACAGATAGAGAGGGAGAGAGACAGAGAGAGAGGGAGAGAGACAGAGAGAGAGAATCAGAGAGAGGGAGAGAGACAGAGAGAGGGAGAGAGACAGAGAGAGAGAATCAGAGAGAGGGAGAGAGACAGAGAGAGGGAGAGAGAGAGAGAGAGAGAGAGAGAGAATCAGAGAGAGAGAGAGAGTGAGCGAGAGAGAGGGAGACAAAGAGAGAGAGAGAGAGACACACACACAGAGAGTGAGAGAGACAGAGAGAGAGGGAGGGAGACAGAGAGAGAGGGAGAGAGACACACACAGAGAGAGTGAGAGAGACAGAGAGAGAGGGAGGGAGACAGAGAGAGAGGGAGAGAGACAGAGAGAGAGGGAGAGAGAGACACACAGAGAGAGTGAGAGAGACAGAGAGAGAGGGAGGGAGACAGAGAGAGAGGGAGAGAGATAGAGAGAGAGAGACACACAGAGAGAGTGAGAGAGACAGAGAGAGAGAGACAGACAGAGAGACAGAGAGAGAGAATCAGAGAGAGAGAGAGAGAGAGAGAGAGAGAGACAGAGGGAGAGAGAGAGACAGAGGGAGAGAGACAGACAGAGAGAGAGAGAGAGGGAGAGAGAACCAGAGAGAGGGAGAGAGAGAATGTCTGGGGTAAGTGGTGCTGTAGTTTGAATCCAGTGGGCAGCAGAGCCTTTCATTCAGCCAGGATGACAGTGAAGAAATGTTGCGGGCTCAATCAGGCTGACACGCGTGGCTGCCTCCCTCCCCCACCTCCATGTCTTGTCAAGTGTGAAGTTGTTGGCTGGACCTGCAAGGCTTTGTGATGTGATGGGCTGTCGTTTTTGTGCGTTCTGCAGTTAAGTACGGGCGAATGCATGCACACACACACACACACAAAAACAAACACACAAAACCAGAAGCGTACCGGGCAGCTACTAAAATAGACACACAACGGCTTAGAAATAAGCGCACAGCGTACACCAGCTGAGCCTCCACACAAACCCGGGTGCAGACTAGGTAACACACACCCACCTACACCTACGCGCACGCCGCGAAGCTATCGACAATTTGCCATTAATATTCAAGAGCAGTGGGAAGAATCGGACGGCTTTGAGCTGTCTGTCAGTCAAACTGCGAGGCAGCCCAGCCCCTCTTCATGAATATTCACGAGTCAGATGACTCAAACAAAACCACAAAAAAAGGGAAACTTTCCCGAAGGCCTGTAACGTTGACAGGCCGATTTACATGAACAATAATTCGCATTACATCTTTCATTTGACACCGACACTCTAATCAGGAGCAACTTGCTCATCGTCAGTTGCGTGAAGGTGTCAGGAGATTGACCAAATTGTCTTTTTTAACCATCACTTACGGGGATTGGAGGGTGTGCTCCAATCATCGGGGCATCACACTAACTCGGGGTCTTGTTAACGAGCGAGGGTAGGATGGAGCGGGAGATTGACAGGCGGATTAGTGCAGCATCAGCAGTAATACAGGTGTTGTACCGGACCGTTGTGGTGAAGAGGGAGCTGAGCCAGAAGGCAAAGCTCTCAATTTACCAGCCAGTCTTCATTCCAACCCTCACCTGTGGTCATGAGCTTTGGGTAGAGACCGAAAGGGTGAGATGGCGGATCCAAGCGGCTGGAATGAGTTTCCTCCGTAGGGTGTCTGGGCTCAGCCTTAGAGATAGGGTGAGGAGCTCAGACATCCGGAGGGAGCTCGGAGTAGAGCCGCTGCTCCTTCGCGTTGAAAGGAGCCAGTTGAGGTGGTTCGGGCATCCGATCAGGATGCCTCCTGGGCGCCTTCCTTTGGCGGTTTTCCGGGCATGTCCAACTGGGGGGGGCGGGGGGCCGGGGTAGACCTAGACGTCGCTGGAGGGACTACATGTCCAATCTGGCCTGGAAACGCCTTGGGATCCCCCAGGAGGAGCTGGAGGGTGTTGCTGGGGAGAAGGACGTCTGGAGTGCCCTACTTAGCTTGCTGCCACCACGACCCGACCCCGGAGAAGTGGCTGATGATGAGATTACTTGTTTTTTCTTTGCTTTTTGCAATTTACCTTTATGATTTAAAAATGTTTTTATTTAACATCATTAAACGAGGTGTTCCTACTGGACTCTTATCTATATAAACCATGTCCCAGCAACCAGCGAGTCAGCTTTGTCTTCGCCCTCGCCCCTGATGCTTTCCCTATGTGGCCTCGTGGAGCTCAACGGGCGGACGGAGAATGGCAGAACATTGCTGAGGTAAGGGAATTTGACCTCCAATGGGGCGAGACGCGCTAAAAATGTGTGCACGTGTTAATGTTGCCGACCTTGTGTATAATGGCGTCCATCAAATGGCGTGTGACTGAAGAAGCGTTTCCGCAAATACCAAACCTGTGTCCGAATTATTCATGCTACATATACTGATAGTATGCAAATCTTAGCATGCATGATGTTAGCATGCAAATTTTGAATGCAAAAGGTATTCCATTGCAGTATCCCAACCCCTTATCCTGGCTCTCAGGGTCACGGGGATGCTGGAGCCTAACCTAGCAGTCATTGGGCGGCAGGCGGGGAGACACCCTGGACAGGCCGCCAGGCCATCACAGGGCCAACGAGCCCCCGGAGGAAACCCACGCATACACGGGGAGAACATGCAAACTCCACACGGAGGACGACCCGGGACAACCCCCAAGGTTGGACTACTCCGGGGCTCGAACCCAGAACCTTCTCGCTGTGAGGCGACCGCGCTGTGCCACCGTGCCGCCCTTTAACGTATAATGTACTAATAATTTGGGCATCGCTTGATTCTCAAAGCAATAAGACGTGGACTAAAAGGGCTCTAGTGCTGTCCACATGTCTTTCAGCGGAAAGGCTTTGGCAAGAACAGGGCGTCGAAGGGATTTCCAGAAGAGCGTAGTCACATTTAAAGCCTACCAAGCCAAGACGGGCAAACAGAGCCTGTTTATCCGTCTCGTTTTTTTTACCATGAGCGGGAAAATATGTAATATCTATAACAGCCACAGGGGCTGGTGGAAGTCTACCAGCTACTCACCAGCCAAACAGACTTTTACAAGTGAGAGGAACTGCCGGGCATTTCTGGTCCCCCGCCAAAGTGTAGGGGCAGAGCAGGAAAATGAAGCAGACATACAGAAACCCTTGTCAACATTTGGCCTTAATTTCCCTCCTTGGCTCTTGTTCTGCTAATAGCAAGTAAAAATTTGAAAATAAGATAACATTTTATCAGGGGGTGCACACACACACACACACACACACACAGAATAAAGTGTTAAAATAGGTATTAGGTCGTGTCGCCTCCGGCTTGGTCGGGTGTCCCTACAGACACCACTGGCCGTGTCTGCAGGAGGGAAGCTGGATGTGGGTATGTGTCCTGGTCGCTACACTAGCGCCCCCTCTGGTCGGTCGGGGGCGCCTGTTCAGGGGGGAGGGGGAACACTACGTCCCCCTGGCGAAGCTCCTTGCCGTCAGGTGAAAAGAAGCGGCTGGTGACTCCACATGTATGGAGGAGGCATGTGGTAGTCTGCAGCCCTCCCCGGCTCAGGAGAGGGGGTGGAGCAGCGACCGGGACGGCTCGGAAGGGTGGGGTAATTGGCCGGATATAACTGGGGGGAAAAAGGGGGGGATGCCCCCCCCCCCAAAAAAAGGTATTAGGCCAACATATTTATATGGTCTGGCGGCCTGTCCAGGGTGTCTCCCCGCCTGCCGCCCAATGGCTGCTGGGATAGACTCCAGCATCCCCGCGACCCCGAGAGCAGGGTAAGCAGTTTCGATAATGGATGGATGGACGAAATATCATTTTAGCTTGCTGGCCCTCCAAGCTTTCTGTAGTGGGCAGCAGATAATGTGTCCAAAACAAAAGTGAAAAAAAAAAAAGAAGAAGAAGAACAGGCCAGTTCTCTCGAGCACAAACACAGTCTGGGGGCGTTGTTCATCTGACACTGACTGATGCACTCCATCACAGGTTGCTGAAACCAAATTTCTTGGAAAATGAAACACAGTTTAATTTCCTTTCGCTGGCCTCCAGTTTCGAAAGAGCGGCACGGCATTAACCCGGTCTCCGGGAAGCCACTCCTGACGCTGGCCGCCGACAACACTTATAAATCTGTCGGACCATCATGAAGGACATATACTTCCATAGAATACAAGTCGAGCCAAATCAGCAACCCTCTCCAGAAAGGCTCTGCGTCCTGCAGGAGGCGGTGGTGGTGGTGGTGGTGGGGGGGGGGGGCTGGTCAACATGTGCTGGGTCTCATAATAAATGAGACGTCAGACATCGGCATGGTAGAGAAAGAAGGAACTTCAACAGAGCTTCATTTAACTTCATTCCCTCCCATGGAGGGTTTGTGCTTAGGGTGATGCGCTACCAAAGGGAAAATGGAGACTTTTTTTGGATTCCCCCCCCCCTCCCAATTGTACTTGGCCAGCTACCCCCACTCTTCTGCGCCATCCCAGTCGCTGCTCCACCCCCTCTGCTGATCCAGGGAGGGCTGCAGACCACCACATGCCTCTGATACATGTGGAGTCGCCAGCTGCTTCTTTTCACCCGACAGTGAGGAGTTTCGCCAGGGGGACGTAGCGCGTGGGAGGGTCACGCTATTCCCCCTCCCTCCCGAAAAGACCCCCGACCAACCAAAGGAGGCACCAGTGCAGTGACCAGGACACGTACCCGCAGACACGGCCAATTGTGTCTGTAGGGACGCCCGACCAAGCCGGAGGTAACACTACAATGCTGTCTCTGTGGGTTCTGGGAGGGCTTGCACTAATGTGGGTTTTCATCACATGTAACCAGGGCAACCAGCCATGCGCCTATATGCCTGTGTGTCCGCCATACTGGAGAGTTTAAGATCCACTAGTAAACGTACAATGCGCGTTGAGAGATGCAGACTTCATGACAAAACCGATTCTAATTCGCTTAATTCTGAACTGACTTTCATGAAATTTGGTTTGTTACAATCTTGAGAAATTTAACATTTCACTGGTTATCGATTGGAATTAAATTCAGTTACTGGGGGCGGAGCTAATCGGCACCATGCCAAAACATTAACTCAAACAGCCACAACTTCCTCTGGGGGACATGCAGGGGTCCCATCTATGAATAGGCAACATCAAGTGTAAATTATTTGGAATCTCAGCTTTTGTGAGTTTCTCCAAAAATGGAAATTTCTACATCCACATGTATTGTTATAAGGCCACCTGGTTGCTTTGACGACGATGGGTGTCACCGACACGCATCACCTCTCAGAGAAGGTGAAAAAGCGTGAAATCGTTGAAGATGCATATGGACGTTCGCCTGAAACTTTCGGCAGGGTCAACGTTGCCACGCGGTTGGACGAGAGCTGGAAGAACCGCCACATTCTGGCCCGTCTTATCGACTGTGTTTAGTTTTGTGGAGTGTTCGAGGGCTATCTGATGAAAGCAAGGCTATCTGATGAAGACTGAATCAGATTAGTGTGGGAGTGAAGACCTGACTCAGCAGTCTCTCTCTCTTCACATTCAAGGGTATCTGTGAGGGCAAACTGATAGATGGCAATTTATCTGTTGATGACCACAGTGGATTGCTCAGTCATTGGACAGCCAAAATAACGTTTTTCAAGAGATTTACAATGAACTCCTGGATGTAGCTGTCCACAAATATTGCACACCAGGGTTCCCCAATAAGTCTTCGCACAATCCCCCCCATCCCCGAGAGATTTGTCAGGATCCGCCACCGTTTGACTCATCGAAAATTTTGAAACAAACTCCTCAAAATAGTCCTCTGCTCGCTTTCAGTGTAAGGGTAAAGAGGTCTCTTTTTGTTGTTGTTTCCTCATGACCTGTCAGCTTTTGTACAACCAGTGCAAGACCCCCCCCTCCCCAATTACTTTACGCATTTCAAAACAAGTTTTGTTTAAATTGTCATTAACGGAGCATAAGTGTCTTATTTACGCCGCTCACTCAGTTACTTTTCTCATTGCAAATGCCAAAATTGTCCGTGACATCCTCCCTCAACTCCAAAAATCTCCACGGCCGAGTTCATCCCATCGGAACAAGCAGAGGAACCATATAGAGCCGGCCTCACCCAGTACCGTTCATGCAGTGTCTTTGTCCGCATCTGCGTCTGGGTTTGTGTCTTCATCTGATGGCTGGGAGAGCTGGCGCTGGATCAGCTGGGGGAGCCTGGTCTGCTGAGTCCTGTGGGCCCAAGGACTACGGCCCTGCCTGGAGCTGCGCCCGAAGAGGAAACACTGAAAGCGGTCTGACAGGATGCAGAAGCAGGGCAGGCTAAGCTAACTGCTAGCCCATGCAGACACCGGCAGTTTTGATAACCCTGAGGGCGGTCTGGCGGCGGCATCGCCTGGCATGAACTGTGTTTTTGGTGTTGTTGTGTGGAGGGTGTCTGGCTGGGAGAACTGGCGTTGGATCGCCTGGTCTGCTGCGTCTGTTGGGTCCAGGGACCACGGCCCGGCCCGGAGCTGCACCCAAAGAGGAATCACAGAGGGCGTTCTGACAGGACGCGGAAGTGGGGCAGGGTAAGCCAACTGCTAGCCCATGCAGACCGGCAGTTCTGACAGTCATCCTGGCTCGTGTTCACTCTCTTGAACAGTGATTTATTATATATATATATATATATTTTTTTTGTGGATATGTTGGATATGTGTTTTTGTAGTTTTTTTTGTAGTTTGGATATATGTGTTCTTGTAGGTTTTGGATATGCGTTTTTGTCTTTGTGTTGCACTGCTGTGGGGGTGGGCTGGGGGCTGATATTTCATTTTAAAAGGACAAATAAATGTTCCTGACTCCTGACTGAGAATACTGTATTTACATTTGATTTGTACTTGCAGACTTGTTTAATACTTTTACTACACTTTTCATATTTGCGTAAGTCAACTAAAAGTACACATTTCAGTCCCAACAGTAAACATGTATACTTCCAGTTAACTATAAGTGCACTTACGAGTCTACTTCTGAAGACTGGAAAGTGGGCCAACCGAGTCCATAAGAGTGACATAGTAGTATACTTACATGTGCATATTTAGTTCCTCAAACTGAAGTATACTTTTTCCCACATTTAAAATATAACATTTTTCCGTGAGCGATGTCTTGGCTGGTTAAAAGCGACAGGGTCTGTGTTTGTCAGTGGACTACAGTCTACGGAAATGACTTTTAACAGAGTTTCTGGGACATGTTGGTGTGTTACGGCAGGTCTCCTGAGTCCATCCCAGTGACTGTTCTACAGGAATACGGCGCGCCTGCATGCAGCGTGGTATCTCAGTGCACAAACACAAATGATGTCGGCGTAGGGAGACCGATTCCTCAGGTGTGGAAGGCAAGTTTTTCCCTCTTTTTTTGTATTTTTCAGATCTTCTCCTGCAAAACACCTCCGGCGTCACACGCACAGCTTGTTGTTGTTGTTGTTTAGAAGCCGCGATGGTGAGACACACGCTCCCCCGACGGTGCCGCTGCTCCATCGGCTGACATATCCTCGAGCCGTGCGCGCAGGGTGTCGCCAGAATTTCAGTTTGCCACATTGCCGTGAGGATTATGATCTGGTCACACCACCGTGACACGTTAACACGTGTGAGAGACAGAATATATCGGCCCTGTGTAATCACAGCCTTCCCCGGCTCGGTTTACAGCCGGGTTCTGTTCTTGTTCCAGGACCACGTTAACACACGACCTTAGCTTTTGTGTGTGCATGTGGTAAGTGCAGTTGCCTTATAATGGGCCATAAAGGCCCAAGGTGTACATCCATGGCCAGGACTACTGGCTGGCAGGCACAAAGACATCAGAGACATTTCCACCATGACTTCCATACCTTTTTTTTGAGGGGGAGGGTCCCCCCCCCCCTTTTTCTCCCCAACTGTATCCGGCCAATTACCCCACTCTTCTGAGCCATCACGGTCGCCCTCCCTCTGCCGAGCCAGGGAGGGCTGCAGACTATCACATGCTTCTTCCAATACATGTGGAGCCACCAGCCGCTTCTTTTCACCCGACGGTGAGGAGTTTCACCAGGGGGACATAGTGCGTGGAAGGATCACGCTATTCCTATCCCCCCCCCCCAAACAGGCGCCCTGACCAACCAGAGGAGGCGCTAGTGCAGCGACAAGGACACATACCCACATCCGGCTTCCCACCCGTAGACACGGCCAACTGTGTCTGTAGGGACGCCCGACCAAGCCGGAGGTAGCGCGGGATTTGATCAGGCGATCCCTGTGTTGGTAGGCAACGGAGTAGACCGCCACACTACCCGGACGCCTCGACTTCCATACCTGCAGTCCGCTTTGCTCTGCGTGAGATCAAAACTTTACCTTACTTTTTTTCTTCGTTGTCTAGGATCATTAGTTTAGCGAAGACACCACACAAGGTAGAGGAACACATGAGGACGGACACAACCCTGTGGACGCAGACTCGCTGTCATGCATTTCCGTCAGTAGTCCCAAATGTGGCTTCGAAACTTCAAATACGAGACGGGAAGTCCCTGCACTTCCGTCACATCACCGGGCTTTCAAAATTAGATTCTCCCACTTGCTCATCGCTCACGGTCTCCATCCCCATCATCCGTCCAGACTACACTACTACAAAGACCCCCCAGTGACAGATAGATTGCCTTTAACTGGCAGGCTGAGAGGGGTATTCCCACAACAGACAGTCAGTCCTGCCGAAGTGTGCGTGTGCAAGACGGCTTACTATGACCTTCTCCTTATTGTATAACCTTTTGCATGACAGCATCCGCTAAATGCACATCCACAGTAACAGAAGCGCCAGTGATGGGGCGTCTGGGTAGCGTAGCAGTCCATTCCATTGCCTAGCAACACGGGGATCGCCGTTTCGAATCCCCGTGTTACCTCCGGCTCGGTTGGGTGTCCCTACTAACACGATTGGCCGTGTCTGCGGGTGGGAAGTCGGATGCGGGTATGCGACCTGGTCGCCGCACTAGCGCCTCCTCTGGCGGCACCTGTTCAGGGTGGAGGGGAGAACTGGGAGCTAGGGGGAATAGCATGATCCTCCCACGCGCTACGTCCCCCCTGGTGAAACTCCTCACTGTCAGGTGAAAAGAAGCAGCTGGCGACTCCACATGTATGGGAGGAGGCATGTGGTAGTCTGCAGCCCCTCCCCGGATCAGCAGAGGGGGTGGAGCAGCGACCGGGACGGCTCGGAGAGAGGGGTAATTGGCCAGGAACTATTGGGGAGAAACAAATCCTCAAAAAAAGAAGCGCCAGTGGCATAAGCAGGCAGTACATGGCAGCAGCCAGCTGAGGCAGTGCCGATCGTGAGTCGTAGCGTCACCTAGAGGCCAAACGTCTACTGAAGACGAACGCTAACACAATAATACACGTATTTCAATGTGTTGATTTAGAAAGGGCTTCACTGAGTCAGCATAGACAATTAGCTTGATGGACGCGACCTCAAAAAGTCCTAATAAATTCTGCTGTTGCTGTGTTTTCAAAGTTGGACCTCACCTTGCCTGACCCGGCTGCGCACACACGCACACATGGACACACACGTGCGCGCACACACACACACACACACACACACACACACACACACACACACACAGGGCTTTTGCATGAGCCAGCCTGCCAGCCAGAAACGGCAGGCTGCCGTGTTAGCTTAGTCTGGAGGAAATGGACGCTTGTTGCTGATAAAACACCGACACACCCGATAAACAGGAGTCAACAGGGAAATGCAATCACAAAGGCGCCGCACAAAAAGTGGACGAGGAGGGATTCAAACAACGCACCGGCTTATCATCACCTCCCAGTGGGTGTACAGCGCTGGGCTAAATATAAAGTGTGGAGAGAAGACAAACAAAAAAGATAAACCGGACAGCTCCGTTCTGCCCCGTTGGGTCCTTTTCCCGCTCCGCTCTTGTGCTTTGGGTTCTGTTCTGTGCCGTCTCATTCTGCTCCGCTCTTCTTTGTGGTCTTCTATTCTGTTTGATTCTATTCTATTATCGTCTCCTCCGCTCCTGTGTGCTCCTCTCTCCAGACTATTTATGTCTGCTGCAGCGGTTCTGCCACACACGGGCTGTGGACCGCGTTCTGGAAAATCAGACGAGCTAATCCCCACGTCTCTGTCACCCTCTGCGAGCCTCGGGCTCTCGCTTTTACTCCTTCTCTCCGTCTGTCTGTCTGTCTGTCTGTCTGTCTGTCTGTCTGTCTGTCTGTCTGTCTGTCTGCCTGCCTGCCTGCCTGCCTGTCTGTCTGTCTGTCTGTCTGTCTGTCTGCCTGTCTGTCTGCCTGTCTGTCTGTTTATCTGTCTGTCTGTCTGTCTCTTCTACTGTGACATTTTTTCGGCCCTTTCACCACCACCACCGCCACCCTTTTCCCACCGTCATCTTCTCTTTCAAAACCCCGTCGTCTCCCCCCTCTCAGTCTCGTTACGCTCTTCCTTCCTCTCCTAAGCCTCCTCCGTTCCCCCGCTCCGTGCTCCGGTTTGACCTCGGGGATTTCTCTGAAGCTAAAGCTGTCAGTCAAAGCCGGAAGACGTTCACCGTCGTCCCCCCCCCCCCCCCCGACTCCACTTCAAGCTCCAGAACCCCCCCCACCCCCTCCAGAGACACACATACACTGCACCCCCCCCCCACACACACACCTTCATTCGTTTCAATGTCTCTCTTTCTCCATCTTGGACAGTATAACCCCCCCCCCCCTTCTCTCCTCATTTCAGCCTATCCAGCTCCTTTTCTGTCAACTCACACTGCAGAAACTGGCTTTTCCACCCCCCATGTAGGTATGTAGAGCGACGACTAACCTCTATCTCTCTTTCATGCTCAGAAATTGAGCTTCACATATCCATGAATAGTCATTTACCCTCTCGCTGGAGCTTCATCTCCCCCCCCCCACCCCCGGTCTGTCACTGCGTGTCTCTCTTATATATAAATATATCTTTCCCCTTCCTTTCTAAGGATCTAGAAATAGGAGGCAGTCAGCAGGGGGAGTCTGACATGTCCCCTTAAATCACCTGTCTCCACTTCCCGCCTGAGGAGAATACCTAAACAACCCCCTTAACCTCCCCTTTAACACCGGCGTCTTGTGGAAATTCTTCTCTCACCACAATGACACCCTGTCCAGAATAATGAGAGAATATCGAAACAGAGGTCCTACCAGCCCCTCTGCACTGCAACCTCACTAACCACCTTAACACTAAATGTAACTACTTCCCAGCCTTAATCCTTAACTTGCTCACCGTGTCTGTAGCTGTCCTCGCCACAGATAACTTACTCGCCGCGTCTGTAGCTGTCCTCGCCACAGATAACTTACTCGCCGTGTCTGTAGCTGTCCTCGCCACAGAGCGCAAAATTGACTTTTGCGTATTCAGTGTACGACATTTTCAAGTCGTAGTTGTACGTTGCTCATTGAGAATGTGAATCGGCAGTTCTGGCAGAAAGTCTCTGCAGACTGATGAAATGTGGGCTCCAGGGGGTGTCCGGTTAGCGTAGCGGTCTATTCCGTTGCCTACCAACACGGGGATCCTGGTTCGAATCCCCGTGTTACTTCCGGTTTGGTCGGGCATCCCTACAGACACAATTGGCCGTGTCTGTGGGTGGGAAGCCAGATGTGGGTATGTGTCCTGGTCGCTGCACTAGCGCCTCCTCTGGTCGGTCGGGGCGCCCATCTAGGGGGAAGGGGAACTGGGGGGGAACAGCATGATCCTCCCACGTGCTATGTCCCCCTGGTGAAACTCCTCACTGTCAGGTGAAAAGAAGCAGCTGGTGACTCCACATGTATCGGAGGAAGCATGTGGTAGTCCCTCCCCGGATCAGCAGAGGGGGTGGAGCAGTGACCGGGACGGCTCGGAAGAGTGGGGTAATTGGCTGGGTACAATTGGGGAGAAAAAAAATCCCCCCTCCCCCCCAAAAAAAGTATCACCCCAATGACTCTTTCCTCTCTGAGGCCAAAGAAAGTGCTGTGGTTAAAGGAAAAACACGCAGGACTATTTATTGTGCAAAACAGCGCCGCCCTCAGACTGTTAAAAGGAACTGCAGTAGAGCAGACATCTCTTAGCTTCACCAGCTAACGTAACTCAGCTGATCGCCGTCTCAGTCCTTGGTTGGACAGCTATGGATCATGATACGTTTTTAACACCACCCCTGAAATCCGGTCTTTCCAACCATGCACACTACTGGCGTGTTCTGTTCCGGCACAATCCTGTCACTTGCTCCACCCGACTCCTTCGTTGGTTCGTACAGAGGTGTCGGTGTGCGTCGGAGGGATGGAGAGAGATTTAATTAGAAGAAAAAAGTTGGGATTTTGTGGTTGGTGTCGAGTACCGTCAGAGAGTCTGTGCTCCTTTTCTACTGTGTCAAACACGAACGCCCGTGACACGGCAAAGGAGAGGAGGCGTTCGCCTGTTGTTGTGAAGAAACCTCTGAGGAGCAACGTGTGGAGGCGAGAGGGGAGCGATGCGACAGTCACGGCCTCGTCGGCTTGTTTTTACATGCGACGCGTCAGAACCGCTTGAGGTTTTTCCCTCCGGCGTCAGGTGCGTTGAACTCTTCGGAGAAGACACGTCAGACCTCATTACGCTCCACAAAGTGAGGAGAGTAGGAAGTACCTACAGGGGTTCTACCACAGTAAACCCCCCCCCGAGAAGACTACCCCCATAAAGGGTTCGTGAGCCCAGAACGGCGACGCCCCAGGTTCCAGAGATCTGGGGATTGTCACGATTTTCCTCATCAAGTTAAGATCACGGGGCCTGCAGGCTTCCTTTGGACGTCAGGAGGAGCCCAGACGAAACCTTGGTTGTCAAGCGTACGCCACGTAGCTGGAAAATTTCTGTCCTCGTCTACATTTCACAGCATCCGCCCAAACGATGAGCTAAAGATCCCATTATGATGTGTGGCGCCCTTACAACAGGACTATCTTCGTGACAGGACTATCGGTGTCTCTCCACACGCAGCGCAGAACGGCTGGACGCCGGCTTCTTTGAGCAAGTGCTTCGGGACTTGGCACTGCGTTGTTTTCTTTCCGTCCTGCGGGCTTTAAAGCGCGGGACAACAATATGTTAGAGTCATTGGATTACAACCGAGGCTGCAGGAAGACGAGAATGTTTTCAAAAGCCGCCGTCTGTCTGTTAGCTGACTAGGTGCAGTCTGTTTGCTAACTGGGCTTTTGTGTGTGTGTGTGTGTGTTAATTTGACTGTCATACTGTAAGTCTAAGGGCCTAGACCTGTCTCGTCGGTCTCCTCCTCTTCCTCTCTTTTTCCGTCTCTCTCTCTCTCCCTTTTTCCATCTCTCCCTTGATCCCTCTCTCTCCAGGCTCACTGGTTGAGGGGCAGTGCTGTGCTGTGATAAACCTGCCGCCAGACAGGCGTTACCCACACAATTTGGAGCATAAACACTCCGCACTTTGCCACATTCAACACTAAGAAACAACACACACACACACACACACACACACAAATGAACAACGGGACCCTTGGTATCATAAAAAACGCACCCTCTTCTGTGTGTTTATCGAGTCTCCCATACTGTAATGGAGAGAACAACAGGTTCGACTGGGGTTCTGGTACCGTAAGTTATTTGGGCTCTAATAAGTGGTCCTCGCGGGACCCTCCTATGTTAAGAGTCATGTGTGAGCACCGTCAGGATTCACGAGGGCGCTCTTAAAACACCCTCCTGGACTTCAGCAGGTCGAGATTCAAATAACGTCTGTCGGTCCGCTGAAGCTCCCATGCATGTTATTTAGTTGTCCAAGTTGCATCGTTGTTGAATAAGCTCTTCAATAAATGGCCATTATTCACTGTCGGGGGGGGGGGGACCTGAGAGACACGTTGAATGACTCGCTGAGATGGAGGCATGGTCCATAATAATAATAATAATAATAATTATAATGATGGCGGCATGGTGGCGCAGTGGTTAGCGTGGTCGCCTCACAGCAAGAAGGTCCTGGGTTCGAGCCCCGGGGTAGTCCAACCTTGGGGGTCGTCCCGGGTCGTCCTCTGTGTGGAGTTTGCATGTTCTCCCCGTGTCTGCGTGGGTTTCCTCCGGGTGCTCCGGTCCCCCCCCACAGTCCAGACATGTAGGTCAGGTGAATCAGCTGTACTAAATTGCCCCTAGGTGTGAGTGTGTGTGGGCCCTGTGATGGCCTAGCGGCCTGTCCTCGGTGTCTCCCCGCCTGCCACCCAATGACTGCTGGGATAGGCACCCGCATCCCCGCGACCCTGAGAGCAGGATGAGGGGCCTGGATAATGGATGGCGATAATAATGAACTTTATCTATAAAGCAACTTTCACAGATGAAACCCAGCCCAAAGTGCTTTACATAAAAACAAATTAATACAATCAAATGCAATTTAAAAGTGCTTCAGAATCAACAACAGAGATTGAAAAGTAAAAACGACCAGACAAAACTCAGGATCTAGGTTCAATACTACAAAACCACATCATGAGAACAGAAATATCCGAGGTTAACCATCACTGGTCAAGAAGAAGCGTCATTTTCTCGGACCAATTAGCTTGTGCCAGTGGCATGACTGCACCGGTACCCGGCATATATATACGTCACAGGCATCTTCCCTATAATCTCACGGGCGATAACAGTGATCGGTCTGAAATACAGACACACACACTGGACTTTCTCTCACAACAACATCCAACGTAGCACTGCACCTCGCTGACGCGTTTGTCCTCGCGTTTGTAAAAAGTGAAGCTAGGTTTCTGAAATCTGAACGTGAGGAAGGATCTGGTGGTTAGTTCCCTGAAAGTTGGTCCGTTATGACAGAAGAACTTGACCTCGGTTCTTATCTGCTAGTAGACTCGCCCCCCAATGCTAATTTCCCATGTCAGAGCAAATCACTGGTACCTAATGCTACATGGCATCTGCTTGGTTACCGTTAATTCAGCACCACGAGCCACGGGTAACATGTCAGAAATCACAGCAAAAGGGCATGATTTCTCACCTTCAGTACACATGGAGGGGACGACGGGTCATTCTTATTGAGAAAAATAGAGTATGCCTCAAGTGAACTGATACGTTCAGCACTTGGAATCTGCGTCAGCAATGAAAAAGCAAGCTCGGTTGTGTCCTCGCCGTCCAGGCGGCCACCTTGTATATTTCAAAATAACATGACTCTTGTCCAACTCATCTGGTGAATAATGTGCAGAAATCTGCAGTGTTGGAGTTCAGCTCAGGTCTGGTTCAACTCTGTCATCTAGAATTTACAAAGGCATTGGGCAGGCTGCAGGATGAACGGTGGGCTGCTACAATGGCTAGCCGCCACTGTTTTTCTTCATCCCATTGTAAGTCATTACATTAACGATGACACTTGCCCTGTAATGTTTTAGATATGCATAACTCATGTTTAATTCAGATACTGCTTGATATGAGAATTGAATGACTGCATTGCTGTAGTGCTCTTCTACGGTGCGACACAGAGCACTTTACATTGAAATGAATGCATCGAATTAAAATACGGGCGGCCCTAGAGAGAATCAAACCCCTGACCTTGGTAATATTCATTGCCATGCTCAAGGCATATGCTTTCCATGACACCAGGAGCGCCATCGACTGGGTTCAAGTGCAAAACACATCCTATGGACGCTCTTGAGTGAGTGTCTTGATGCTTGCTCAATAATCCAGGGAAGAAGACAAAAGGAGGTTGAATCAGTTCATGTGGACACAACATTTATTGACAGAAACATTTCATCACTTATCTAAGAGACAGTGTCTTTGTCCATGTCTTCGTTTGATGGCTGGGAGAGCTGGTGTTGGATCGGCTGGGGTAGCCTGGTCTGCTGTGTCCGGTGGGCCCAGGGACCATGGCCCTGCCCGGAGCTTTGCACAAAGAGGAAACACCAAGGGCAAACTGACAGGACGCGGAAGCGGGTCATGCTAAGCTAACTGCTAGCCCATGCAGACCAGCAGTTCCGACAGTCATCCTGTCGTTCGTTCTCTAGGACAGTGGTTTTTTTTGGTTTTGTTGTAGTTTTATGTATGTGTTCTTGTAGTTCCCAGATATGTGTTTTTGTTTTGTGTTGCACTGCTGTGGGCCGGGGGAAACGCTATTTCGTTTCATTTCATGTACCTGAGAGCATGAAATGAAATGACAGTGTTCCTGATTCCTGACCTCGTCAGTCTAAACTGACCGCAGGTATCCCCACCCTTATAAACAATACATTCGCATAAAGACCGAAACCAACGACCAGTTTCATATGCAAATATGTGTGTGACCATATTTGCATATGAAACTCCAGTTAATGGTCACGCCCATATTTGCATATGAAAGTGGTCGTTGGTTTCGGTCGTTATGCAGCTGTATTGTTTATAAGGTGGGGACACCTGCAGTCAGATTAGACTGAAGAGGTCACTTATGGCCCTTTTCCACCGCATGGTACCGGCTCGACTCAACTCAACTCTACTCGCTTCTTTTTGGTTTTCCATTGGGCAAAAGTCAGGGATAGAACCTGGTACCAGGTACTTTTCTTGGTGCCACTTCCATCGAGGTTCCAAGTGAGCTGAGCCGATACTAAATGGTGACATGAAAATACCACTATAAATAAATAAATAAAACAATTAATTCAATATATGTATATTTATTTATATCTATCTAAATATATAATTAAAAAAAAAACTAGCCAACATGCCCACAAATGACCGAAATCCCGAAAAGTAAAGCGAGTCGAGTCGAGCCGGTACCACGCAGTGGAAAAGGGGCATCGGATGAGTGATGGAACGTATCTGTCAATAAACATTGTATCCAGATGAACTGATGCAACCTGCTTTGATCTCTGAGTGAGAGAACTTAAGACAGAAGACACATATGATGTCATCACGGGTCCTGGATACAGCGGCAGACGGCAACAGAACCCGGTTTGAGAATCGTGCTTAAAAGAGTCTTAAAAATAGCGGCGACATGAAGGAAACTATTTTGGGTTGTTCTTGCGATGACACGAGACGAAGGTATCAGCTTCAATCCCAACTGTTCACATGTGATGAAATACCCTTTTTCCTCCTCCGTGCACGAACTTCCCTTTCCTGCTCTAGCATTCCTGCTTTTCCTTTTTCTGTCCAGTGCTCCCGTCATCTGCAGCTATTCGTGACACATACATTCAAAGACCTTCCACGATTAACACAATACACGGCTGGCAACACGGAGGGTTCAGAGAACGGTTACCAATGGTTACCACGGACATGCCAGCGTCAGGAATCATTTTCAATTTCAGTTCAATATCCGTGGGCTAGTTCAGAAGAGAATACAGTGAAAGCACGGACAGTAGATGCTTTTATGATAGACCGGCGAGCACTCAACTCATAGAAATTATGCATATAATCCAATTCTGTCAAGAGGGACGACAAAATTGAATGATTTTTTTTTTATGTGGTCGTTTTTTCATAGCCGAAGGGAACCGCTCGGCCAACTTTCTGTGACAAGCCTCCATTTTACAGTTCCACCTGACCCCTGTGTTTTGGATGGTTGCCGGGTTTTCTTGATGACCAGGTTGTAAACAAAGCCCGGTATGCTGTGTTCAGAGTCAGTCGGGGGCTAAAAATACTGTAAAATCAATACCGACGAGGACAAGCACAGAGAGAGAGATGGAAATATCTATCTTTAACGGACTTTGGCACACATGAGTACGTGCATACACACACACACACATGGATGCTCACGCAAGTGCTAGCACCCACCCACACACACACCCACAAGCATGCATACACCCACCCACACCACCCACACGATAAATACTCTCCCCCGTAGACCCACAGAAATACGCGCAATGATCTGCATAAGATTGTAAGGCACAAAACCAATATTATTACCTATTTGGACACGACCAAGTGTTTCTGCCCTCCGCAGTGAACCTAATTTCCGTATGGTGTGTATGTCTGTGGGTGTGTTTCTCCATATGTCTGCGTTTCTGAGCGGTGGGTGAGTCGATGGTGACGGAGAGACAGACAGTCGATAGAAATATGTTTCTCCCCGCTGCTGCACTCAAACTAACGAGGAGCCCCGATGTCAGAAGAGGCATCATCAGCTTGGCCGCTCTCCGGCCGGCTGCACTCCCGCTGCTCGGCTTATCTGTGATGGGCCCTGTGGGGCAGCGGGGGGACTGCACGTCTAGCTGCCAGCAGGCAGGGCCCAATCCCCCCTCCCCCGGTGGCCTGGGTCGGCTGTATTTGGCTATGTGTGTGTATGCTCGGTGAGTGCAGCTGGATGGACCGTCTAGCTGTGGCAGTACGGCGGGACTCACCCGGTGTCGAGCATGCCCACCCACCCACCCACCCACCCACCCACCCCTGCCTCCCAGCTGGGTGGGTGGTCCCAACAGTGTGGCAGTCTGTTGATTGCGGGGTCCAGCTTCGGGCTGGCAGTCTGTGCTTGCTGTCCGCGGCTTGGGTCCCACACCCGCGGGTGTGGGTGTGGGTGTGGGTGGGGTTGTGCCTCCGGGGGTGTGGGCCTGGCTTGTACCTTTTGGGATTAGTTTGTGCTCCTTGGGGGCATGCGGAGCTGTTGCTCTGTGGGTTCCTGACCCCCCCTGTGGTCTCGCTGTTCCTCTGGGGTTGCGGAGCTTTGGGCTCCGGCTGTTCTCTTGGCCATGGGGCGCCTGCACAACTGTGGGGCCGGCGGGTGGCTCAGAGCCTGCGTGTTGCTCAGAGGCACTACGATAAGTCGCGGACCTCAGACACCGGAATTTATCGGGATTAACCCCGTGCACTCACAGGCGGACACGTCACATGCACACTGCTAGCATCCGCTTCGCCGTAGTCCCTGGACCACTCCCTGGATTACATCGTTCTTGTCTTCCCCTGTATCGCTATATTTTACCCTAAGCCGAAATTGATAAGCTCGATTTAGTTAGGTTTGTCGAACACATACCAGCGTCTGTTTCCGTGTCGCTGTCTTATCAGATTCATTTCTAGGTTTCCTCGTTTCACTTGAGGTGATCGTCCCCCTCTTGGAGAGGCGATGCTGACCACACAAGGGGGGACCGGGGGATTAGAAATGTTTAACAAAAACCCTGCGCTCTTGTCATCCCACAGATCAGCCAAAGGATGGATTTATAACAAGCGGTTGTTGATAAGGACTAGGGGGAAGTATTTGTCATGTGTGTGTGTGTGTGTGTGTCTCGGCCCTGTGTGATGGTCTGGCGGCCTGTCCAGGGTGTCTCCCCGCCTGCCGCCCAATGCCTGCTGGGATCGGCTCCAGCATCCCCGCGACCCGGAGAGCAGGACAAGCGGTTCGGATAATGGATGGATGGATGATAATGAATAAAGATGGCCTTTGCAGGTGGAGAACCTGAACTCCACCTGCGGATGAACGACATCTAGGACACGCTGGCATACAATTTGCCTGTGTTGTGTGCCAAGGTGTGGGAAAAGTACCAGGCTGATAAAATCTATTTGGGAGGCACTTAACTGCCTGAAACACCAGAGTACCCCCCCACACCTCCCACACACACACACACACATTTACTTATGTACTCCCACATAACTTTGTCTGCTATGACTGCATCATCTTATTTATGTAAAACACTTCAGGTCGGACATCTTTCTCCACCACTTCAGGCTGCAGTTGTGCATAGGTGTACCAGGGCTCCTTTAATAACAGCGTACGCTGAATCTGGAGGTCTCAAAATCTCATAAAGAAGCCAGAAAACACCTTCAGTGCTCAAAAGTCAGGAAACCCCCGCCCCCTTTCTCTCCAATTGTACTTGGCCAATTACCCCGCTTTTCTGAGCCATCCCAGTAGCTGCTCCACCCCCTCTGCCGATCCGGGGAGGGCTGCAGACTACCACATGCCTCCTCCCATACATGTGGAGTTGCCAGCCGCTTCTTTTCACCTGACAGTGAGGAGTTTCACCAGGGGGATGTAGCGCGTGGGAGGATCACGCTATTCCCCACAGTCCCCCCCCCCCGAACAGGTGTGGGTATGTGACCCTGCTAGTGCAGCTGCCAGGTCACATACCCACATCTGGCTTCCCACACACAGACACAGCCAATTGTGTCTGTAGGCCAGCCCAACCAAGCCGGAGGTAACACGGGGATTCGAAGCAGAGCACTGCACACATTTAAGATTCATTTTGTCAGTCCTGCCATGGAGTTGGAGATGACGGTGTTATCTTTTGCAAGTGGGCGTACTTTGACTCACTAGATACAACTTTAGTCAGGTTCAGTCAGAGCATTCAGCTTCTTTTAAAAAAAAATTTTAAGTACCGTCAGTGCTGGAGGACATCACTGTGATGACGCCCTCCATGATGCCACAGGGCAGTTTACATATCAATAAATCACTAAATCTGTGAACATACGGACAAACGTCGTGTTTAAGAACACAGCCGCGGTTCCTCACATGCACCCGTTTGGTGACATGAAGCACAATATCCAACCAAAACCAACTCCGACCTCATTTTATGAGACATTCTAGGTAAGAGACTCCCATTAACGCTAATCTAGACTACAAAATAGTGCATCACGACTTGACAATATGTGAATTTCACCCTGCTACAATATCACTGAAATCAGCAGCAGAGCCGCTGCTCCTTTGTGTCGGAAGGAGCCAGCTGAGGTGGTTCGGGCATCTGATTAGGATGCCTCCTGGAGGTTTACCGGGCACAGCCGACTGGGAGGAGACCCCAGGGTAGACCCAGAACTCGCTGGAGGGACTACATGTCCAATCTGGTCTGGGAAGGTCTTGGGATGCCCCAGGAGGAGCTGGAGGGCGTTGCTGGGGAGAGGGACGTCTGGAGAGCCCTACCGCGACCCGACCCCGGAGAAGCGGCGGAAGACGAATGAATGAATGAACAATATCACAGTAACACAAACAGCAACCAGACTCCCAACAATTCAGTAATGGAGTCGGTTCTGACTTAGGGGGGGCCGTCACGGTGTTTGTGGGTCTGTGACTGTAAAGGAAGAAGTCCCAGATGGACTTGGTGTGGCAGAAAACTGACGCGGGATGGACACAGATGGAGGGGACAGCAGTGGATGCAGCTGTGCTGTGGTGTCTCATCACGCTGACAAGCTGCAGACAGGAGCAACGTCTGCTCGGTGCCATTAAGACAGACGAGGTTGTTAGCGAAACAGTCACACAAGCACACAAGACAAAGAGTCCTCGCGTAGACTCACTACTACCCGTCCGTCCACACTGAACCGAGCGGTTGCTCTGTGGCAGTGAAACACACACACACACACACACACACACCGCTTTGTTTATGGGTACCAAGGTGAGGTCCAGGTAAATTAACCGGGAGGTGAGGACCGGGCTTTCAAGGCTGTTTCCGAGTTAAAAAAAATGCTCGGTTCAGAGAGCAGGCGGATCCTCGACCTCAGCAAACACTTAAAATTCTTTGAGGGTCTTAAATGCAGGGTGAGTTTTGTCAAAACAAGCCCTTCCTAAATGTAGCCGCAGTCCAGACATGTACTAGGTTTGAACCTGGCCTTGTTTAGACAGGGCGAGACAAAACTGCAGTTTACTCACGTGAAATTAAGGCCCAATCCAGAGCCAAAGTAGTCCAAATAAATAAGCATTACTACTGTGTATTAGAACTGTAGTATAGTTCACTCTGAACAGTAAAATATTTCAATATTGATTCAGAATTTACGGCACAGTTTTACGGCCAATTACTGGCACGTTGGCGCAGTGGTTAGTGCGGTCGCCTAACAGCAAGCAGGCCCTGGGTTCGAGCTCTGGGGTAGTCCAACCTTGGTGGGTCGTCCCAGGTCGTCCTCTGTGTGGAGTTTGCATGTTCTCCCCGTGTCTGTGTGGGTTTCCTCCGGAGGCTCCGGTTTCCTCCCACAGTCCAAAGACATGTAGGTCAGGTGAATCGGCCATACTAAATTGTCCCTAAGTGTATGTGTATGTGTGTGTGTGTGTGTGTGTGTCGGCCCTGCGATGGTCTGGCGGCCTGTCCAGGGTGTCTCCCCGCCTGCCACCCAGTGTCTGCTGGGATAGGCTCCAGCATCCCCGCGACCCTGAGAGCAGGATAAGCGGTTTGGAGAATGAATGGACGGATGGATTCAAAATTTAAATGGTGGGTAAAATTACACTCTTAAAAACATTTCTTAAGGATTATTTTTCCAACTTGCCACATTGTCTATAATGTGTATTTTCTCCTAAAGAACATCTTTGGTCACCTGTTACCCGTCATACCCACCCTCCCATGTGACTACTGTAACCGATCAGCATAAACTTCTGAGCCAACCAATCAGAAAAACTCACCAAACGTTGAATGGAGGGCGCCATGGAGCAAAATCGTGCATATGTAGGAGTGATACACACACACACACACGTGGCCTCATGGTGTGTGGGCTAATTTGACCACTTTTCTGAGGACCTCTCTGAAAATTTGAGAGACGCCTATAAACAGCCTCTGGAGGCCATTACAGTGAAAACACTGTACGGACCGGCCTCAATGTCCTCACTCTGTAAAGAGGTCCTCACTCCAGGGGTCAAAAACCAGTGTTATATAGTCAGAAACTACTGCTAGGAAACTAAATTAATCTCACAGCACATTTGCATCACGCACAAGAAACACAATCGAAAGAGAGAAAGAGAGAGAGGGAGCGAGAGAGGGAGGGAGAGAGAGAGGGAAACCAAAAACCTTCAAGCGAAGACAAAAGCCCCGTCGACGCCAAAGCTTGACAAACAACAAGCCAATCACCGGCAGCGCGTCCTTCGCTCTAGCCCGTCGTCACGGTAACCGGTCCTTTATCAACAGCCTCCCTCTGAAACGGCACTCGAGCGGTCACATGACCACATGGCAGGAAAAACGAGACAGATAAAAGGGACGAGCGTGCTCCCCTGCAAGTCTGCCTCCGTCTATCCACATCTGCCGACCAAACCCCGGCTACGCAACTACATGAGGTACACACACACACACACGCACACACACACACACACACACACACACAAACGTCACAGTGAACACAAACTTAATGACGCCAACGAAACATACGTTTATATACATTATCTGCTCAGGTCCGCCATGTTGGAGTAAACACGGACTTTCCAAAGTGACTTGTCGGTAGTGATGTCTTCGTAATCACTAACGATGCTGATCCTTTTTCTTTTAATTTAATTTCATGCACGTTCTATTCTAGAAGTGGGATGCTTTACCCCCCCCCCGCCCCCGCCCCCGGTCGGGCTGCACTTCACAAACATGCACAAATATTGCGGATAACCTTCTGTCAACACCGACTGTTTTGTCCCTCCTGCTGAAGTGTCGCCCTGCTCGTATAACGCAGACACAAGGGCGGGCCATGTGAACTTGGTGTTCCCCGACAAATAAATAAATAAATAAATAAAGGAAAACCTCCGCCGCTTTTCCAAGCAGCTTGACTGTTGGCATTTACTCAGTCACCAGACAGCTTGACGGCCTGTGGCTCGCAGGTCTCGCTGCGCCGCACATGCAAACACGCACACAGACACACGTGTTAGAAAAGAATGAATAGAAATCAGACGGCGTATCTCTTTACCCAACAACCCAACCGTACAGTCGCGTGAACACAACGCCAATCTTTTGGCGTGACACAAATAAGCACATTCAACCTCCCTGCCGCTCGGGTTTGTAGACACGCCCTGAGTTTGAGGCGACGCCGCTTGATTTGACGGCGGAGCTGGTTTTCACCACCGGTCCTCCATTACAGAGGGCAGCTGGACCCAGATACCCCTGACCAGCAGGCCTCGGCCTGCGTCACGTGGCCGCTGGCTGTAAAGGGCAGCGAAGGTGGTCAACATTATCCTCCTGTCACGCTCCGGTACACTGTTGGTCTTTCTGCACACACACACACACACACACACACACACACACACACACACACACACACACACACACACACACACACACACACACCTGTGGCTGCCTCAGTTGTGAGGCGGCCAGTTTAATGATTAACTGGTGTGATGCTGTGTTGCCACGTTTCAGGCAGAGGGAATGGCTGGTGAAAGGGAAAGAGAAAAGGTCTGTTGTGAAACTGAGAGGTCGTTCAGGTAATTAAATGTACCGAGATGCACAACACCTACACACATACATATTTTCTCTCTCCGTCTCGCTCTCTCTCATGCAGCTATGCACAAGTCCACTTGGAAGGACAGCGTTAAGTCCTGAGATTTGGGCAAAAGAGAGAAAATTAAAGAGAATGAGGGAGACAGAGAGAGAGAGAGACAGAGACAGTGAGAGAGAGACAGAGAGACAGAGACAGTGAGAGAGAGAGAGAGAGACAGAGAGAGAGAGAGAGAGAGATACAGAGACAGTGAGAGAGAGACAGAGAGAGAGAGAGACAGAGAGAGAGAGAGAGACAGAGAGACAGAGAGACAGAGAGACAGAGACAGTGAGAGAGAGAGAGAGACAGAGAGACAGAGACAGTGAGAGAGAGACAGAGAGAGAGAGATACAGAGACAGTGAGAGAGAGACAGAGAGAGAGAGAGACAGAGAGAGAGAGAGAGACAGAGAGAGAGAGAGACAGAGACAGTGAGAGAGAGACAGAGAGAGAGAGATACAGAGACAGTGAGAGAGAGACAGAGAGAGAGAGAGACAGAGAGAGAGAGAGAGACAGAGAGACAGAGAGAGAGAGAGACAGAGACAGTGAGAGAGAGACAGAGAGAGAGAGAGACAGAGAGAGACAGAGAGAGAGAGAGACAGAGAGAGACAGAGAGAGAGAGACAGAGAGAGAGAGAGACAGAGACAGAGAGAGAGAGAGACAGAGACAGAGACAGTGAGAGAGAGACAGAGAGAGAGAGGGAAGATGACATCTTCTATATATATAAACCAAGAGTGTATGTTTGTATGTTCGCTTAAAACTCCAGAAATACTCACTGTAAAACAAAAAACAAAGGTATCTTTAGAATCAGCGCTTTTCAAGGATTGCACAGTTCAAAAATGTTTCAAAAACCAAGTAAAAGATCTGAATTTATTTGCCAAACCGAGTTCACTTTGCGGCAATTTGCGGCAGCAGATTTGCAGGGATTAATACGCACATTGGCAAAGAGGCTTGATGAATGGATTGAAAATTATGACATCTTATCATTTTCGTTAATAAGATTCATTCATTCGACGTTCCTTTATCACGTATCGTATCGTAAGTTGTCCTATATTTCATCATCGATCATATTGTAAAGATAGATCGTGTTGGTTGTCTCGGTGAGAACATTTTCCCCGAGGAACACCGGGTACTGCTGCTAGTCCTATGTGAAGCAAACTCCTGTCTGATTGAATATATTCATAGAGGAGAGTGATGAAAGAGAAAAGACGACGTGTCATTTGTCCGGTATAGTGCATCTGTCTGGCTGGACCGCCTCCTCATTCAGCGCTGAAAGCTCGGCGTTTCAGTCCTCACACGCGACACGCCGTCGTACCAATTAAAAACACCTTGGCGTAAAAAGAAAACCAAATAAATAAAAGAAAACGACCTTTAGCAAGACAGCAGACTTTGGGGACAGGTTTACAGAAGGTGCTGGGTGACAGAAATAAAAAGACTCTGAAGACGAGTCCTGTCCTCAAGCGTCTGTTCAGCTCCGTTAGCGAAAAAAGGCAGTTCGCAAGGTCTTCGCCATCAAACACTGGGGCAAAGTGATGGATCAGCACCGACTGTCTGCGGCGGTGGACAATTTATATTATACAAAGTAAACTTTGAGAAGAAAAAAAGCAGCTTATCCATATTGTTTATGAGAGTTTGGACTTGGGGGAGAGCAGTGGGGTGAAATGATAGAAGTGGCATCATCAGCAGAAAAGGAAAAAAACTCCACATGACTTCATCACTTGCAATTACCCCACTCTTCTGAGCCGTCCCAGTTGCTGCTCCACCCCCTCTGCTGATCCGGGGAGGGCTGCAGACTACCACATGCCTCCTCCCATACATGTGGAGTCACCAGCCGCTTCTTTTCACCTGACCGTGAGGAGTTTCCCCAGGGGGACATAGGATCACGCTATTCCCCCTCTCCCCTGAACAGGCGCCCGGACCGACCAGAGGAGGCGCTAGTGCAGCGAGTAGGACACATACCCACATCCGGCTTCCCTCCCACACACACAGCCAATTGTGTCTGTAGAGACGCCCGACCAAGCCGGAGGTAACACAGGGATTCGAACCGAAGATCCCTGTTTTGGTAGGCAACGGAACAGACCGCCATGCTACCCGGACGCCCATTTCATCACTATTCTCTACAGGTGAGCGAGAGTGAAGCCGAGGAGAGAGCCGCAGCATCTCTGTCGCCTATCTCCTCCACTCAGGGGTCATCAAATTGTTAAAACTCCACAGTTTAAGGAAATAAACAACAACAAAAAATCTGTTTCCTCCAGTACCGACGACACGCTCATCTAAGCGGCGCCTTCGGACGAATCGGGGTTTCAACGTCATCCACAGGGAAAACTGAGCTATGAGAAATTTTTATTCTCACCATTATGTCCTCTGCACACACAGTGCAGACTGTTACACAACTGAACACCAAATCAACAGGACACAAAAAAAAAAAAGGTCCTTGGATGAAATTGAGGCTCCTGACTCACGGGCAGATGAATGCGGCGTGTACCGGTGTGCGGGTGTATTGTCTTTCTACGTGTACTGGATGACATCAGGTCCGTCCACAGGATCGACTGCACTGACAGGTTGCTGCAAAGTACACAAAAACTAATAGGTTGGAGCGAAGCCATCCATCATAAGCAATATCCAACTCCCACTTTCGGCGCCACGCGCGGCCGTGAAAAGATGGGAGACGAGCCTCGTTCCTTCACGCGACGTCTATTTTACGCCGCAAAAAGAGATGCTAACACATCAGTCGATGAAAAAGAGGAATCCCTATCTATTTCCCCCCCTGCGTCCGCCGCTGTGCCGAGTCTTCATCGGATCCGCGTGTAGGAACCCTTCAGTCACTCCCCACCGACCGTGTCCCTTCGGCGACGTCGGTCATCGACAAACCGAACTGCATTGTGCTTTGGCCCTCATCGCCGAGTCGCTCCGGATGAGCACGCCAGCTAAATACATATTATGGAAACGGGAGTCGTCCGACAACGGCGGCCTCGTTTGAGCGGCGGTGTTTGATGTTTCGGCGTTTACTCTGTAATTATGAGGACCTTGCTGGGGGCAGGACGGCACTTGGCAGAGATGATTCGTTGGTTTTCAGCCCGCCGGCGTGACACCAAGTGCCACTCTTTCTTTTTTTTAATTGGCACCGCAACCCTCCTATATTATCGGCCCCCGGGCTATAACAAGGCAGTAAATAGCGTAGCTGTTAGCAGTAAAAAGAAAGGATTAGCCCGTTAAGAAATACTACAAATGATCACGTTAGCGCTTTACGAGGGAGAGGAGTCAGCGAAATAACTACTTGCGAGGCATGTCTGCGAATGACGGTGTTTTCCCTCAGAAGTGTTTGTGTAGAGTTGGCGGGGTGTGTGCGCGTGTGCGCGCGTGTGTGTGTGTGTGTGTACCCGGAAGTCGATGCCCACGGTGGAGATGAAGCTCCCAGCCAGGAAGGCTCCGTCTTTAAAGCGAACCAGCAGACAGGTCTTCCCCACACCTGAGTCCCCTACCAGCATCACCTAGAGAGAGAGAGGGGGGGGGGGTGAAAAGTATAAAGTGAAACAAGAGCGAGGGATGCACGCATACACATTTAGGAGCAGAAACATAAACAGGAGCACAAGCACAGTGATGCAAACACACACACCAGCACCTCCATTTACATGCACACACACACACACACACATGCCCATCAATGCATGCATACACACACTAGGGCACCAGTATGAGAAGCCAGTACAGGCTGCAGACTAGTCACAGCCTGCCTAAAGCAAAAACATTCCCTGGACAAAACGTGGTGCTGTCTGTCTGCTCCTTGCTGTCTAATTCAGTCTAATCTGTCCACATTTAACCTCTGGGGAAACGTCTTTATCGCCCAGTGTAACCACATTTATGTGGGTGCAACAGGGTTATCAGGTCAGTCTCATAAAATCAGTCTCGTAAATTCCTCAGCCATTAATTTTAGCGTTTATTATTTTACAATTAAACTGCTAAATTTGATGGCACTGAGCGCGTTGGGAGAGAGAGCAAGCGGCAGAAAGGTGACGGTGAATGCGAGCGGAGGGAAGGAAAAGGTTAGCGGTAGGTTGTCGATCTGGCAGTAAATGCACATTATAGGCTACGGGGTGTGTCGGTTAATACATGCTGCAGCTTCTCAAGACCAAGAATAGTCTCATCTGCTTTTTCCCCAGCTGCTGGAAAAGCGGAGGGGGTTTTCCCTACCATCATAAGGCATAGGCGTAGCACCCAAGCTGTTCTGGGCACCACCTAAGGCAAATGAACGTAAAATCAATGTGGGGAGCATCAAAACTTAAGTAAATGACTTTTGACAGATCTGATAGCTTCAGCTAGATGGTCTCTAGAGCACTTTTGTCTTTTTTTGAGGGGGGGGGGCCCTTTCCCCCCAATTGTATCCGGCCAACTACCCTATTCTTCCGAACTGTCCTGGTTGCTGCTCCACCCCCTCTGCCGATTCCAGGGAGGGCTGCAAACTACATGCCTCCTCCGATACATGCGGAGTCGCCAGCCGCTCCTTTTCACCTGACAGTGAGGAGTTTCACCAGGGGGACATAGTGTGTGGGAGGATCACGCTATTCCCCCCAGTTCCCCCTCCCCCCGAACAGGTACCCTGACTCACCAGAGGAGGTGCTAGTGCAGCCACCAGGACACATACCCACATCGGCTTCCCACCCGCAGACACGACCAATTGTGTCTGTAGGGACGCCCGACCAAGCCGGAGGTAACATGGGGATTCGATCCGGCGATCCCTGTGGTCGCTTTTATTTATTTATTTATTTATTATATATGACGTGGGAAGAGGTGGGTCCTTCAACTGTGGTCAACCTAGGGTACCACACTATGTTAATCCAGGGATGCCTCCAATAAAACAGCGGCCAGCGGGAATGTGAAGACACGTGGTCCTCCGCCCGTCATTGTATTCTGCAGAACAGGGTATCCTCTATATGGGCGTGGACTCCAGAGTGGTCCACGGCCAGGGAGAACCAATTTCAATTCCGTCGTGGTTTTTTGGGGGAAATTGCATCACCGGGTACAATACGGAGCACAGTAAAGGTGGGAAGATCGGTGGAGATTACCTGTGAGG
The DNA here is from genome assembly GCF_029633865.1 of Lampris incognitus. NCBI lineage: Eukaryota > Metazoa > Chordata > Actinopteri > Lampriformes > Lampridae > Lampris > Lampris incognitus. Next base: position 8,432,156 of record NC_079227.1, read on the forward strand.
TTGAGCAGGGAGTTATGGGTATTGTAGGCTACGGGCAGAGCAACCCCTACACTTACTAGCAGCCATCAAATGGCGAATGCTTTTATAATTATTTTGAGTGCCATCACACACGTAAGTGGTCCTCTAAAGCAGTAAATCTGACACTGTGGCTCAATTTCCCTCCCAGAAAACAAAGATTTAATACTAGTGGGCAGTTAAACTGTGTTTTGGGACCTTTCTGACATTGGTTGTTTCTACCTACAAGGCAGCAAACAGTGCCTGTCAAACAGTCTGTTCTCCTTCTACAGGAAGCGAGCTAGGGGCAGTGCCAACACACAGCGATGCGGAGCGTCACCTTTGCCAAATATAATGGATTAATGGATTAACGGTGGATTACATTTATATAGTACTTTATCTAGACACCCAAAGTGCTTCACAGTGAAGGGAGGAAACTCACCTCAACCACCACCAATGTGGTAGCACCCACCTGGGTGATACACGGCAGCCATTTTGCACCAGATCTCTCACTACACATCAGCTTGAGGTGGAGAGGGAGGAATCATTGAGCCAATTACACAGGAGGATGATTAGGTGGCCAGATGGAGAGAGCCAGGTTGGGAATTTTTCCAGGACAACGGGGGACCCCCTACTCCTTGTGTCAAATGCCACGGGCTCTTTATTGACCACAGTGAGTCAGGACCTCGGTTTAACGTCTCCTCCGAAGGACGGCATCTCCTACAGCACAGTGTCCCTGTTACTGCACTGGGGCATCGGGATTTGATTTTTGTTGTTTTTATTTTCGAACAGCAACTCATTTTCCTGGGAGGTCGCCCATCCAAGTACTAGCCAAGCCCACACGTGCTTAGCTTCGGTCATGCGGCAGAGCCAGGGTACATGTTGGTTGATATGGCTGCCGGCAAACTGAAAAGTTTAATTTTAAACAGCCTAAATAAAAGGGGGTAACTTATTTATAATTAACCAAATTCTATGGTTGTGTCGGAGAACTGATGATAATTGGATGGGAGTCAGCTATACCCGATGCGGCTGTGTGTTAGCCGGTGGTAATGAAAGCCTAATTAGCTATAATGAGAAACATCGAGAGAGAGAACTTTAAGCTTCATTTCGGCTAATTAAAAAAAGGCAGTGAACCAAGTGCCAACAAAACCGCAGCCAAAGTACAAAAAAACCCCAAACATCTATTGATACATATGAAGTTATAAAAGTGTTGAATAAATGATGGGCACTCAAAACCGTAAGGCTGTCATTTTCAGAAAAACACCATTACATAAAAGTTCCATTTGAAAAGTCAGCCGCTCAACGCTTTCAAAACAGCAACTAAAATGGCTGCCGCCCACCTGAGCTCGGTCCCGCTCACTACGCCCGGCCAATGAAAGGCGCCCGGCACTCCCGCCACGACGGGGCCTTCAGCCACTAGCCAGACTCCTCTGTAGCTCCCCGGGGATCGAACCGCCGAGTCGCTCTCCATCTTTAAGAAGGAGCTAAAGACCCCAGCTCTTTCTCGGACACCTGCCTGCCGACGCCTATCGGACTTGAACCTAGTTTTTTTGTGTACACTTGCTTGCGTTGTCGCCTCCTTGCTCGTGTTGTATCACCTCTCGGCTGTACGTCGCCTTGGATAAAGGCGTCTGCCAAATGAAATTGTAATTGTACAAATACGACCCGTCGTAAGCTACTTTTTTTTTTAAAAGGTATGTTTAGCGTGACGTCACCGAGTTTTTTGGTGAGGTCATCCATCAGCAGCCAATCACAGAGCGTCGGCGCCCGCCTCGCTGTTCACTGCAGCCGGTTCACCGTCAGACAGGAGGCCTGCCGTAGTCTCGCGATACCACACGATCGGCTATCCCCGCCTACTAATGTAGACTTTGGATGGTTTTGCGATGCGGTTTTTTTTTTAAAAACTCTGTTCCCACCCGGTTTTAGCGACGATAGCAGGGAGAGTGTCCTCAGTCTCTAGCTCAGCAAGTCCTTTAAGTCAAGTCGAGTCAATTTTAGAGGCTGACTTGTAAGTGTAGGCGTATCAGGGCCACGTGGACGGAAGCTTGTTGAGTGATTGCCCCGCAAATGTGTACATGTGCTTGTTCATTTGTATGTATGACGTATGCGCTTGTGCTCCTCTGCAAGCTCGCGTTCATGAATGTGTACGTACGCGTTTGTGCAGGTATGCGTGTCATACTTTGTGTGTTTCTCTACTTCACAAGCAGCTTTTCTCAACGCCTGTCGAGCGCCCTGTCAATCACCAAGACTGTCCATCCATCCATTATCCGAACTGCTTATCCTGCTCTCAGGGTCACAGGGATGCTGGAGCCTATCCCAGCAGTCATTGGGGGGCAGGCGGGGAGACACCCTGGACAGGCTGCCAGGCCATCAGACAGCCCCCCCCCACACACACACACACACTCATACCTAGGGGCAATTTAGTAAGGCCGAGTCACCTGACCTACATGTCTTTGGACTGTGGGAGGAAACCGGAGCACCCGGAGGAAACCCACAGAGACACAGGAAGAACATGCAAATTCCACACAGAGAATGACCCGAGACGACCCCCGAGGTTGCACTACCCCGGGGCTCAAACCCAGGACCTTCTTGCTGTGAGGCGACCGCGCTAACCACTGCGCCATCATGCCGCCCACCAAGATTGTATTTCTCTAATTCAATTTTATACACGTTCACACAAACAAACAAAAAAGCCGCTACAAGGGAAAACGAAGCAGATGGTTATGATTCAGTTCAGAAGGGAGTGTGTGTGACCCGTGTAGGCTTTTGGGACTAGAAGACTGTGAGAGGGGGATGCGTGGGACAACGAAGGTCCCTCTGGATGTGAAAAGATAAATAAACCCTGGCAGCCACAGCATCCAGGTCTAGACCTCATCTTTCTTGGCATCCGTCTTCCTTTTTTTTAAATCCCATTCTTTCTGTTTAGAAATTGTACAGCGCTTTGACATCAAGTGATCTTAGAAACACTGAGATGTTACTACTTGATGTTGTTTACCATGTAACGGACCGCGTGGAACCTCATTGCCAAGCAGGCATGTTTCATTATGGCTGCAATAGGAACTCTGATAACCAACCACCACCACCACCAAACGGTGCCTTTTTTAAGAGACTGTATTCTCTTCTAAAAAAATGAGACAGCTGGGGAAATCTTAACAATTAACAGCTTCCATGGCTGCGGGGTACTTAAGTTGATTTCTTGCCCTCCTACCCATGCCTTGGGGTGTCATGGGGATTCAAGTCATTCTGGGTTCTATTGGGACCCTGTTTATGGTCCCTCCACTCAAGTCTGTGGCTCAAAGTCTTTGTATCAGAAATAAAAACAGTAGGTGCGTACCCACTATGGAATATATTACACCCCTGTATGGAGGTCAGCACTGTGTGAAGGTAGACAAATTCAGCGCCTTTTTTCTTTCTAGAGCCCTTTGTTTCGATAGCTTTCCCTTATCTTATAGACAAATGATCAAAGATATGGGTTTTAGCAGAGGAAACTATTTTCAACCGCTCGCTAAAAATGCTATTCATTCAGGCCATTCGGGATTGAAGATAAATATAAAAATGTGGAAAAAATGCGTTTAAGTAACAAAATGAACGCTCACCTGCTCATTTGTCATTAACTTTATCTCTAAAATTATCCCTTGCACTGATGAAGTAAAAAAGAAAAACTTCCAATATTCAACACTAGATTTTGTCAACCAAGTGGTTTCCTGCCAGGTAGACAGACGGAGGAGAAACCCCCCCCCCCAAAAAAAACCAATGGGTCAACAAAAGGGACTCTCTCCTTTGAATGATTATTAAAGAGGTATTGAACACTTAAACATGTTTTTTGAGCTGCAAATTGAATGACATGACTGTACGGTGATGAAACACATCGGTGCTGGTGTTGACATTTCTTACCAAATCTACAAAGCCATTTTATTTTGTCATTGTACCTTACAACGAATGGTATTCTTACAATGAAATTTGTGTTCTGCATTTAACCCAACCTATTGTACAGGAGCAGTGGGCAACTCCAGTTCTTCAGTTCATCGCCTTGGTCAGGGGCACAGACAGGAGTATTAATCCTAACATGCATGTCTTTTTGGTGGTGGCAGGAAGCCCATGCAGACACGGGGAGAACATGCAAACTCCACACAGAAAGGACTTGGGATGGCCTGGGGTTCGAACCCAGGACCTTCTTGCTGTGAGGCAACAGTGCTAACCACTGGGCCACAGTGCTGCATTTCACGCACTGAAAATAACTGAAGACGCCATCTACTGTTTTAAATCAGCCCTGAACCTTGCATGGCCAGTGCTGACAGAGTCAACTGGTTGGGACTTATCTACGATCTTCTTCTTCTTCTTTCTGCTTGTTCCCTGTTTCTCAGGGGTCGCCACAGCGGATTTATCTACGATATAAATTCTAGGAAAAAAAAAATGTTGATGCCCTCTAATCAGAGGTGGGCGACCCACCTCTCCCTTGTCACCACATTGCGGTGGTCGGGGCCTTTCGGCAGTCTTCGTGGGGCTGTGTCCGACGCCGTGCCAGGAGGCAGGCCGGAGGAGGGGACCACAGCGGTGACTCTGGATGTGGGCTGGGCCTTTCTCACTTATCTCCCCAGCTACTCCTGCCTCACATATCCCCACCCCACCCCTCCTCCCAACCCTGCCCCCTCCTCAGCCCCTTGACCACTTGATAGCATTTTTCAACATTTTTTTTTTAATTTTAGAATTTAAAATGCTTTCCATTGGAATTTTTGAATTTAGAATGTTTAACTTTGCAATTTTAGGATTTAAAATGGTTTTCTTTTGGAATTTTAGAATTCAAAATACTTTTCTGTTGGAATTTTAGAATTAAAAATGCTTTTCTTTTCCAATTTTAGAGTTTAGAGTTTCGTCTCTGTACGGACTTCAGTTTTTGCCGGATTGAAATGATAATATACTGAGTAACTAGTTCTTCTTTCTCTTTTCTTTGAACTTCTATGCCCCCAAACCGATGTCTCTGTTCCAAGTGAAGAAGGGTGCTGCAGGAGAGTACCATCGGGAACAAAGGAGTTTTCTACTTCAGGTATTAAAATTCTATACCCCACCAATTCAGCTACTTCCTTAACTGCCTTGATCAAAATTCCACCCGTCTCATTCATATTTCTTTTTGTGTAAATTAATTACCATCGCTAATTACTTTAGATATTAATTTATCCTAATCGAACAACTCCTCCTTATTCCATCTGACTCTCCCTTCTGTTCATTCCTTGCTTACTTGCAAACTTCTCATATTATTCTTCCTCCTATCCTCCTGCCTTCCTTAACATTTCTCACCTTTTCTTCTTTAGTTTTCTGTATAGACACCCCACCGCCACATCCATTTAGATTCATCCATATGCATTGGGTTCCTCCTGTTCTTCTGTACCAGATGCCAAATTTGCCATGTTTTGTTTTATTCCTGCATCTACTTTGCATCCCTCCACAAATACCAGCATTCTATACTGCCAATGTCTCATTTCTCTAATGTTAATTCAATTGAAATGCACTACACTGCGCCACAGGAGGTCATTCTTGCCTGTGGCCATCAAACTTTGCAACTCCTCCCTCAGAGTGTCAGACACTTGGGAGTTAGTGGTCATTGAACTGGCCCTTCAGATTCAGACAACGTTATTTATCCCAGAAGGACAATTCAGTTTCACAATCTACCCAGACCATACACAAACTCACAGACAAGTGGCAATCAGCACTATGTCAGAGACAATAGATAGATCGGTACATGGGCAAGAGATGCACACTTTCACCCTCGTGTGGTCTTGCATGCAGATTCACACGAAGATCAGGTGAAGGGTAAACATTCATACAAGTTAAAAGAATAAATGAATAAATAAAGCATTCTAAGATGCATTGCACGTTACATTCCCCCCACTACAGTCAGTGAACGTACAGGCCCACAAGCCTTACGAAAAACAAACAAGGTATAAACCAACTATTGTGGTTTAAACAAAATAAAGCATTTATTTAAAATGATTACTCTCAGCATTTAACAGCCTGATAGCAGTAGGAATGAAGGACCTAGAAAGCGATTCGTTTTCCTAGGGGGCGCTTTATAGTGTCGGCCTGAGGGCATTACAGTGAATTCATGGGACAGGACGTGGTCAGATTGGCTAATAATTCCTTTTGCTTTCTGGGCCACACGTTTCTCCCACAGGGATCAGATGAGGCCACCTTCTTCCACTGCTCCATGGTCCAGTTTTGATGCTCACTTGCCCATTGTAGGCGCTTTCAAAAGATGGTGGCGAAAATTCACGTTTGCAGTGGCCTCACCCAGCACCGGTGTGGGAAGATGGCGGCGCTAATTCATGTTTGCGGCAGCCTCACCCAGTACCGTCCATACAGTGTCTTTGTCCACACCTGTCTAAGTTTGTCTTCATTTGATGGCTGGGAGAGCTTGGTCTGTTGCGTCCTGTGGGCCCAGGGACCACGACCCTCCTGGAGCTGTGCCCAAAGAGGTAACATCGAGGGCAGCCTGACAGGACACGGAAGCAGGGGTAGTCTAAGCTAACTGCTAGCCTATGCAGACTGGCAGTTCTGATAACACCGAGGGCGGTCTGGTGGTGGCCTCTGCTAGCCTTGACTGTGTTTTTAGTGTTGTCGTGTGGCGTGCGGGGAGGTGTGTCGAAGGTGTCTGGCTGGAAGAGCTAGTGTTGGATCGGCTGAGGGAGCTTAGCCTGTTGCATCCTGTGGGCCCAAGAACCACAGCCCTGACCGGAGCTGCGCCCAAAGAGCAAACACCGAGGGTGGTCTGACAGGATGCGGAAGCAGGGCAGGCTAAGCTAATTGCTAGCCCATGCAGACCGGCAGTTCCCACAGTTATCCGGTGGTCCCAACAGTCATCATGGCTGGCGTTGGTTCTCCTGGACAGTGATTTTTTTAATTTATTTTTTTAGTTTAGATATTTGTGTTCTTGTAGTTCTTGGATGTGTTTTTGTCTTTGTGTTGCACTGCTGTGGGCTGGGGGAAACGATGTTTCGTTTCATTTCATGTGCGCAAGTGCATGAAATGAAATGACAAATGAAGTGTTTCTGATTCTAATTTCAGCAGTGGACAGAGGTCAACATGGGCACTCTGACCGATCTGCAGCTATGCAGCCCCATTTGCAGCCAGCTGCGATGCACTGTGTGTTCTGACACCTGAGTATCATAGCCACCATTACATTTTCAGCAATATGAGCTACAGAAGCTCTTCTGCGGGATCAGACCAGACAGGCTACCCTTCGTTCCCCATGCGCATCAATGAGCCCTGGGCATCCATGACCCTGTCGTCGGTTCAGCGGTTGTCCTTCCTTGGACCACTTTTGGTAGGCACCGACCACTGCATACTGAGAACATCCCACAAGACCTGCTGTTTTGGAGATGCTCTGATCCAGTTGCCTAGCCACCATAATTTAGCCTTTGTCAGAGTCACTCAGATCCTTACGCTTGCCTATTTTTCCTGCTTCCAACAAATCAACTTCAAGATCTGACGGTTCACTTGCTGTCTAATATATCCCACCCCTTGACAGGTGCCACTGTAACGAGATAATCACTGTTATTCACTTACCTGTCAGTGGTTTTAATGCTCTGAGTGATCGGTGTATACCTGTCTGAAAGTTTAACTGATGTATTGTCTTAATGCTTACTCAAGAGCTGAGATATTCATTGATAAAAAAAATTGTATTTTGGACTGGTATTGTTTGCCGTTGTGTAATTTTAATGTGAAGTGTCACTGTTCTTAGTGCATTTCAGCCATATGCGGAGTTCAGTTCAGCCCGTTGCTCTCATAACATGGACATTTTCACATGCTCATTGGCAAGAATAAAGCTGGTTGAAAGTTAAGCTAGATAAAATGTCTAATATTTTCATTATTATATAATCCAAGTTGAGGGTTCCATTAATACCAAACAGCCTCCGTTGACTGGCATTTTTTGCTGTGTGGTGACTTAAATTGATTGAAGGGCCCATTGCTGATGGATTTCACCTGTGTTTGAGAGACCGCTTACTAATAAAGAGTCCAACTCAGCTCGCTGTTTTTACAGTGTGGACATTGTTACATATGTCACCTGCAAAGTAAACCAGGTTGAATTTAGACTTAAAGTCATGTGTTAAACTCGTCAAATCTGACAAATAAATGTTTAATTAAAATGTTAATGCGTGTACAATTTCCTTATGTTTATCATTTGGCTTCATTAGATACACTGACCAAGAAAAGTACTCCTGGAGAAAAAAAATTAAGTAAATGTAACATTTATTTTGATAGTTGATAGTGGGAATGATAGTAGTAGATAGTGGGAATTAAATCTACTTAAAACATTTAGTAAATGTAGCGAAATTGTTTTGTTAAATAATGGTCTCACTCTTAGGTCCATAGCATTTACTGATTTATTTTAGTGGTTTTAACTTAGGGTTACTATTGCATTGATAATTACATCTATTCAATTTTATGTGTCATGGTGTAGTTATTCAGATCTACAGGTCAACTTACTTACATTTACTCAATTCACAAGGTCTATCTAAATGATTTCACAGCTTTGAAATTTACTCAACATTTGTATGCGTGAAAATATTTCACCAAAAGAAACTGAGTGCGTCATAGTGACAGAGCATGCGCAGGCAGCCGTGGAGTGCTGTGGATGTGCAGGTCCAATCAATACACTGGTGGAGTTCACTGATTAGAACAAGGAGGACAGACTAATCGGTGAAACCACCTGCTGTAGAGATCGGTTGGGTGGAAAACCTGCACCCTCCTGCAGGTTGCCTACGCCCGATAGATATTAGATCACTGGATGCAGCACTGGCCAAACAGTTGCATGTGCACAAGACTGTCGCAGACAACTAGAGTTGGGCAAAATATATTGACATCTTTATCATGATATGAGACTAGATTTATCATAATATGAGTCTTGGATTTGGGTTATGGTGATGTATAACTTGTTGCCATCGTTGTCATTCTCTGGTCTTAAAGGTTGCAACTGAACTTGCTCGACCATTTTTAGCTGAGCGAAATGAACCATGATCACACTCATTTCTCACAATTATCCGGTCTGCGAGGCTCTTCTTTGAACGGCACCAGTAGTCGTCCACAAAATATGATCACAATGATAGAGGTGTGCAGCCAAAAAAAAAAAAAATCATATTTGAGTTTGTCAGTGTTGCCCAGCACTACATAGCCCCATGTGCCATGAGGTGTCAGGAGTATGCGGGGTGTTCGGTCCCCCCCCCCTCAACCAATTACTACACCAGTGAGGGGGGGGGCATGCACCCTCTTGGCCCCGCATGATTGCCCGTGGTTGCTCTGCTGACAGCCGAGTCCTACTTTCAGAACAGACTGTAATTTCTCGTGATTCGCTGCTCCGGCTCTTTCCCCCCGCTTACCTTGAAAGCGATGTCGTAGAACTCGCCGCTGTTGCTGATGGAGGGTCTGCTCGGGTACACCACCCCGTTGGACGGCGCGGCGGAGACGAAACCTTTCCCGCTTTTGGCGCCGTCTTTGGCGTTGCACGGCGATGCCTTGGGGCTCTTACTGCTCCCCTTGCCTTTGGCCGACCTCTTCCGGGACATCTTTCTCTCGCTCTCACGCACTCTCACGCACTCACAGACGCGGGCAACTTACTTCCCAACTAACGGGAGAACGGCTCAGCGCGGGAGAAGCCCAGGAGGTTTGTTCCGTAGTCCCGACACTTTTCTCCGTTCGCGGAAAACGTCGACGAGGAAGAAGAAGAGGTAGAAGAGGTAGAAGAAGAAGTTCACCTGTACGTCAAAACCATGACGGCCGAAATTACGCGCTCGGTTTGGTCGGAAACTGGATAAAAGGTGTAAGGGGCAAAAGCAGAAGGCTCGATCAGATACCGCGACGTGTTTTAGGCGTCTTTATGAGGAAGAGGAGCGTCTCTCTCCCTCTCTCTCTCCCCCTCTCTCTCTCGATGTGTTGTCAGCGTGTTGCCGTTGAACAGTGCGCTTAAAGGCACAGTGCGGCCAGTTTACGGCCACTTCGGATGCGCAGTGGAGTGGCCATTGTAGTACCCTACACGCGCGCGCGCGCGTATTTACCCCGCAGACCTTTACTATCGCAAATCCCTTTGGGTTTTTTTTCCAGTAGGGGAGATCTGCCAAGTTTTATGTAGACGCTTCCATCTCAACCAGCTGTTTAGCAAATCCATCCATCTATCCATTGTCTCCACCCACTTAATTAACCCAATTCAGGGTGGCAGGGTTGGAAATGAAGGGAGACACCCTCCGAGCAGGTTGCCAGTCCATCACAGGGCCCACCGCGCGCGAGCGAGCGCACGCACGCACACACGCGCGCTCGCGCGCACACACACACACACACACACACACACACACACACACACCCCTATGGGCAATCTAGAGATCCCAGTTCACCAAACTGGGATCATGTTTGGTGAACATGGACGTGTTTGGACCGTGAGAGGAAACCGGGATGAACAAGCGGAGAAGACGGAAACTGCACCGATGTGCTGAAATCGGACCCTGGATCCTCCCGGCTGTGAGGTGACAGTGCAAAACCACTAAAACCACCGAATCGCCCTGTGTAATTTCACAGCTGACCTCAACTCCCCCGTCCCCCAGATCCTTACTGGGTTTGGAGGACGGGCGCAGTGAAGGCGCAAGTGTGCAGGCAGGTGGTGGCAAGTGTGGACCACGGCTGCGCGTGTTCAGCTGCACGGGAACGCCGGACAGACTCTCTCCTCTCCTCTCTCCTCTTCTCTCCTCTTCTCGGAGAGAGGAGTAAACTCTCCTGCAGGGAGGGAATATTCCACCACACAGCTCTCTTGGTGACTCACTCCTTTGTCAAGTGGGTATTGTGCCGCTGTCCTTCCCTTATTTCTCCGCTGAGACCAACTGGGTAGACTTTATATAAGCGTGAGCACGGGCGTTTCTGGGATCTGAGGACACTCGAGGCTTAGCCCGGACCTCCGTGGGAGGGGGTCCTGCCCCTGGCATCTTTTTAAAAATATATAAACAAGCATCTATTTTGCTGCTCTTTTAAATACACTCGATTTACATTGACACCTTATTTACATTCAAAACGACATGTCAGTCATTGAACAGTGAAACGTGTACCTCAAAAACTGTTGGGTCACTTTCCAGATTAATTATGAATTGTGACGTTACACATATTAGTAGCTGTTAGGAATGACTATTAGTATTTAGAAGCAGAATACTTCACAACTGCTATCACTGAACATTTATTGACAAGCTATACAGTACCAGACTAGAGCCATCATCTGATGCTGCCTCTCGCCATCATCTGCTGCTCTCTCTTCTTCATCGTCTGCTAGTCTCTCTCTTCTTCATCGTTTGCTAGTCTCTCTTCTCTCGCCATCATCTGCTATCTGTCTCTCTCGTCATTATCTGCTGTCTTCTCTCTCTCCATCATCTGCTGCTCTCTCTCTTCTCTCTCCATCATCTGCAACTGTCTCTCTCGTCATTATCTGCTATCTGTCTGTCTTCTCTCTCTTCATCATCTGCTGCTCTCTCTTCTCTCTCTCTCCATCATCTGCTGCCGTCTCTCTCCTCTCTCCATCATCTGCTGCTGTCTCTCTCCTCTCTCCATCATCTGCTGCTGTCTCTCTCCTCTCTCCATCATCTGCTGCTGTCTCTCTGCTCTCTTCATCATCTGCTGCTCTCTTCTCTCTCCCCATCATCTGCTGCTGTCTCCATCATCTGCTGCTGTCTCTCTCCTCTCTCCATCATCTGCTGCTGTCTTTCCCTTATCTCTCTCCATCATCTGCTGCTGTCTTTCCCTTATCTCTCTCCATCATCTGCTGCTCTCTTCTCTCTCTCCCCATCATCTGCTGCTGTCTCCATCATCTGCTGCTGTCTCTCCCTTATCTCTCTCAATCATCTGCTGGTCTCTCTGCTCTCTTCATCATCTGCTACCGTCTCTCTCCTCTCTCCATCATCTGCTGCTCTCTTCTCTCTCTCTCCATCATCTGCTGCTGTCTCTCTCATCTCTCTCCGTACTCTGCTGCTGTCTGTTTTAATTTAATTTCTTTACGAGCAATATACTTTTTATTATTGCCAATTTAAAACATCTAATTACATGAGATGATCTAACTGTAGTAGTATCAAAACAATACCCCCAAACATAATGGCACAGCTTACATGGTGATGGCGGTGATGGTGTGTGTGTGTGTGTGGGGGGTCCAGATCAATTGTTTTATTTACTTTGTTCATTTACGTTTAAATCAATACGATGGTTAACATTTGTCTGTGCCCATGGTACAATGAACGACTCATTACCGTTTAATTTTTTTTAGGGGAATTTGATTTATTTATGCGCAACCTCCTTCTAAAGGACAGTTAAAGTGTGCTGTGAGACCAGGCGAGTAGGGCCCGCTAGCTAAACGGCACCCTCCAATCACGTCGAAGACCAGTTCTCTTCATCGTGATCGTAGGTGCCGAATCCGATTCATATCATAAACCAACCGGCAATTTCAACCATTATTGAAAGTTCCCACGTACACCAAATTCTTACCCTTCTTCCTTCCCTTCTGGAAAAATCCAGAAAGATCGAATGGTTTTCCTCCCCCTTGTACGCTCTGCCATTTCTCCTCCGTTCGTCTCTTCCCGCTGAAACATGACGTCACGCAGCGCTGACCATCAGACCCCGCCCCCTGCCCCCCTCCCCACCCACGCGCGCGCACGCTTTACGCACATCAGGTTGACGTTCACACTTCGGCAGCCGTTCCTGGAACTGCTGAACCGCTGAATGCCTTGCTCAAGGGTCACCTCCAGGGTATTCAGGGGCTGCCATGGTTCTCCAAGCAGGGCTTTGAACTAGCACCCCAAGGGTCATAAACTCAACTTCCCACTGACTACAATGAAAACGCCGTGTGCCGGCTCCAATGATGGGCCGGGCCGGGCCGGGCTGGCCTTCCTTAGTCCCGTACAAAATGAGGATAAAACACATCGTGCTAAAAGGCAGTGACGCTGAAAAGGTGACTCGCCAGAAGGCTGGCCAGTAGAGGGCGCTGGGGCGCCGCCCCCTTCAAGTATCAAGAGATGAAAATCTACTTAAACATGTTAAATATTATTTAGTTGTATAATGCAAATAATGATGAAATAAAAGTGTTTTCAGTCTGTCAGCAGCATTAAATATTGGTTCCACATGGTGTTTGGTTGGTTCCTGTCTGAAAACATATACTTCCTGTCTGAATACATATACTTCCTGGGTGAGGGGCGCCGGCCAAACCATACCTTATGTAAGCCCTCAAACTTGTGGCGAGCAGGTGACCTGAGGCTGCTGTCTGATTGGTTTCTTCAGATTTTCCAGGGGGCGCAGTTCCTTGCGCCCCAGACACTCCCACTTTTATTGGCGGTGAATTGGCATTGTTTTCATGTTTTTTGATCTAATGTGATTGGACAGTTCTCGTGGCTGCCAATCATGTTCACACCCACCACGATGCCTCGTCTCGACTGTCAATCATCCACCGTCTACGAGCCCTGATAAAATCTATTGTCCTTCTTAATAACTCTGTGACTGTGTGGAAATTAAGGGAGCTGTCAGGTGTGCTGCACCAAGGTAAATTGTGCCCCCCCCCCCAATTTTTTTTTAGCACCAGCCGCCACTGGACTGAAGCGAAGAGCGTATCGTTTAACAGCATTTGTAGCAATACTTTTTTTCTCTTAATATTAAAAGCCAAATCCTGGCTCTGACCTTCACCGTTCAACGACATGAAACGTCATCGCTCGCGTCGGTTTTAATAGGACGTAATGGCTGTAAATTGGCTAAACGATGCTACACCGTAAACAAGTCGGGCGTAGCCCGATAACCTCCAAGTTGCCTGAAACAGCAGAGAGTTGTGAAAGTCACTCTGTGGGGAAATTAAACTTACGCTGTATCACACACGCACACAAGTATCCAGGTACTTCTGATGGCGACAAGTTGATTAAAAATGTTCATGCTGGGAAAATAGTGCATTGTGTGTGTGTGTGTGGGTTGTGGGGGGCAAAACAGGAAAAAAAAACAATATGGGGGGGGAACTCTTTGTCAATTGCTCTATATTGCTCACACAGATGACACGCACACACAAACACACGTACTACGCACACACGCACGGCCATAGTCAACCCCAAACTGATCCATGCATTTCACCTCCTGTCACTTCTCCATATTGCCTGGGTACAGAACATGGCACAACGGTCGGCCTGCTGGACTTCTGCATTTGATGAACACGTTCTGAAATTGGTTTCCGTTGCTGGGTTTATTGCACAACACACTGCAAGAGAACAGGAAAGACAGTGAAAGTGCAAGACATTTTGTACACCGCACAGGTCTACCTGGCGCTCTGGCCCAGCACAGATGTGGATGAGTCACAGCGACGAGGACACCCCCCGCCCACGTGGGCTTCAGCTAGATGTTCAGAAAAGACCAAACAAAACCTTGTACTCGTTACGTCGACGTGTGCGGGGTCGGCCACGGATGCGACGGACCCTCTGAACAGGAAGCAGCTCGAGCTTTGGCACTCGCAAACGCGCCATTGACTCGCCCTTTAAAGCTGGTTTAAAGCCACAATCCTGAAGATCTTCACTTTTGCTCCACCAGCTGACACCCATGGACACACTGGTGGAGGACCTACACCCCAGACATCAGCTCGAATGAATGAGCTGACATTGTGTTTGTGTCAACGCCAGTGTTTTAGTGTGTTTGTGTGTTTCAAATGGTCATGTACAATACATCTCAGTACTCCGTGACACCAAAACTAAGGAACGCCATAACTACACTTAACTGAGGTGCAAACATCAACCTCAAAGAAGATGTAAAGTCTAACCAGACAGTGACCATTAAACGTACTGTGTTTACAATTTGGGTATCTGCTATTTGTCTTAAACATGCCTGCTATAGAAAGTACCAAAAATGACACCTGTCTTAATGCTCATGATCAGGATCGTAGCTTTTAAGCTTCAAGTTGGAGTTCATGTCATGTTACCAAAAATAAACTCGAGAGCTGAACGACTTCAATGATTTATTCTTCCACAAAGACGTTTCTGAAGGAACCAACTGGGATTTCCCTGTGGCACCAATCGTGACTGACTATTTCCCTCTAAAATTCATGTTTGTGAATGCAGTGTTTGATTTCAACACACATTTACTGAGACTCGATACCACAGTTTGAAAACAAGGGCCCCGTCCAGGGGAGCTCCTGCCGAAGGCCCATTACAAGAAATTACCTTTAAAGACACCAAGTTGAATCAGTTCATCTAGATTCAACATTTACTGACAGATACGTTTCATCACTCATCTAAGTGGCCTCCTCAGTCTCAGCTGACTGCAGGTACCCCCACCCTTATACACAGTACTGTGGCATAATGACCGAAACCAGCGACCAGTTTCATATGCAAATATGGGCACGATCATGAACTAGAGTTTCGATGGCCATGTGTACTATACAGAGGGGGTTGGGGAATGTTTGCGATCGCAGCACTGTTAGATGATGACAGATGTACTCTTACCCCCCTCCCCCCCCGGTTCAGGGACGGTCGTTCCCTCTTCACATAGATGGCCTCTTTGACTCCCCGTTCAAACCAGCGCTCCTCCCTATCAAGGCTGTGCACATCCTCATCTTTGATGCCACTACTTCAGTACATCTGCTGCCATTGTACAATGCTCTGACTGTAACTATTACCCAGTCCTCTGTGAATGGTACACATGGCCACTGAGGCGCTAGTTAATGCTCACGGCAATTTGCATATGAAACCGATCATTGAAAAGATAAAAGATATGTTAATTCCCTATAAACCAGCAAGAACTCTCAGGTCCAATGGCAGTAGTCTTTTAACCATCCCTCGTGCTAGGTCTAGAGCAGGGGAGGCTGCATTTTCTATTTACGCCCCAAGTAGATGGAACGCCCTGCCTGAGGACCTGAGAGAGCCCCCCCCCCCACTGGACACATTTAAAAGCAGGTTAAAAACCTTACTTTTCAAAACAGCCTACAGCTAAATTCATAGTGTGTGTGTGTGTTTTATATATTTTGCTCTGTTGTTACTTTTAATTAATCAGTGTTTATGGCACTTTTACTTATTTATTTCACTAACTCAGTTTTAAACCCGTTTGTACTTTTCTAGAATTTGCCTGTACTTTTATTTATTTATTTTTGGAGGGGGGGGGGTTTATTGATTTCATTGTTTTATTGCGTGAAGCACTTTGTGTTACATTTGTTTGTATGAAAAGTGCTATACAAATAAAATCTGATTGATTGATTGGTTTCAGTCGTTATGCCACTGTATTGTTTATAAGGGTGGGGATACCTGCAGTCAGTTTAGACCGAAGAGGTCACTTAGATGAGTGATGAAGCGTATCTCCCAATTAACGCTGTGTCCAGATGAACTGATTCAACCTTCTGTGATTTTCTTACCTGGATTATTGAGCATGCATCAAGAGGACACCTTTAAAGACATCCGAATTAACGTTTCCTTTAAGAACCTCTGAATGTGAGAAGCACTGCCAGGATTCCCAATACATCTTCTGAGACTTTCTGCCGTTTCAGTTCAAAGAAGCCATCTAAGATTCCCTGAAGTCCTTTTTTACCTTTTTAAAGAGCAGGGTGATGCAAGGCATTTGAATATCCTCATCAGTCTTTACTAAACTCCAGGAGATTCACATGGTGAGTGAGTGAGATGAAGGTCAGCTGGCCTCAGTGTGAACTTTTCATTATCCGGCCTGCTTCTAGAGGGCAACATCCGACTTCATCTACGGCAAAGTCAAATATCTTTACGTCCTTTTTGTTGGTATGTGAGGATGGGGCCAGTTCCTGGACTGGAAATAGCCCCTGAGACCTCCCAAGTCCACAGGAGGGAAGTAGGCGCCGATCCGTTTTCTCAGCCACCATTTTCCCTGTGCCGCGCTGGCGCTGCCAGGCTCGCTGAACTTATACCTGAAGTGCTCTCCTCGAACCCACCTGTGAGAGAAGAGGGGAGAAAGAGAGAGAAAAGGGAGAGAGGATGGTAAAAGGAATAGCGAGAAACGAGAGAAACCCCAGTGAATGGAAGGGCTTTTTCTTTCCCCCCACTTTTTGAAAGGTAAAAACAAGTGACTGCTGTTCATTCCACCAGAGGGCGCAAGTGAATTGGGAAATTCTCACGTTGCAATTCTAACGTAATAGAAGTTATGTATCGCTGAATCTCACTCACACTCACTCACTCTCTCTCTCTCTCTCTCTCTCTCTCTCTCTCTCTCTCTCTCTCTCTCTCTCTCTCACTCATACACACAAACACACACACACACACACACACTGACTCTAACCCCAACAAAATAATCCATAATCCGGTGACCCAAGACATACCTCGTAAATGACGCTCAGCAATTAAATAATACAGTTGTGGAGGAGAGAAGATAACACGCAAATCAGTTTGAGTTCAAAACCCAAACCCAAAAACAAGGAGTGCTGCAGTCAGCATCTTCCGGATATTACTTTGACCATTAAAAAAAAAAAAGTCAAAGTATAAATGAAATAAATCAATAAACAACTTCTCAAGCTGGCGAGTCGTGTATCAAACATCAATTGGGTAGCCGGTGAAATGAGCAACTTCTTGATAAAATGAGCTTTCAGTCAACAATGGAAATTGGAAATGGACTCGCTCTTCTGACCAGAGCTGGATGGTCTCTCCGCCATTTGGGAGCCAAGACACCTCAACAGAAAGCCGACTGCAGCCCGCCAAACGTGGACGGTGCCGTAGCTCCGTGGCTGCGTTTACCTGGGGACGCCTCGGCCCTGGAAAGGGTTGTGGTCCATCAGGGAGAAGACGACGGTGTCGTTGGCCAGCAGACGGCCTGCGATATGGATCACCCACTCGCTCTGCTCATAGGTCTTCACCGTGAGGATGGAGCGGGAGGAAGAGAGGATGAGGGAGACAGATGGAAGAAATAGAGAGAGAAAAATAGAAGGAGCAGCAGAAGCAAAAAAAAGGGGGGGGTGAAAAAAGAATTGAGAGGAGACAGAGAGAGAGAGAGAGAGAGAGAAAACGGTAGAGAAAAAGAAAAAGACAGAGAAGGGAGAGAGGACAAAGTCAGCCAGTGAAGCAGGGCTGGTTTAAATGTGTGAAACTACTGCCCTCTAATGACAGAAAAGAGTAACGCGCCACTTGGGCAGCATGTCCCACACATGTATCACCAAGCCCTAACGGGACTACCTTGTGATTTTGGGCTATACAAATAAACTTGACTTGACAAACCTAATAAAGCTTTCCAACCTGAGACTACAAAAACAGACACAACGCCAAACGACGGCCATTTCATATTTTCCGTAGCCTGAAAGCGTCTCACATTTATTAGCTGTGAATTCATTGATGGTCATTGCCGCACAAGATGAAACCATTCACAGCACAGATACTGAACATAATATTGTTGAAAACATGTCAGTATGTGGGACATACACAGAGAATAAGCGATAAAAGATAAAACCAAAAGCAAGTCTTACTGCCTCGTAGCATCGTACCTGAAAAGCAGCGAACCACAGGAGCCAGTCCAGTCGGTAGTGGTAGGGCGATACGAGACACGGTCGACGGTACGGATCCCCCGGCTTACAGAGGAACTGGTACTCTTCCCATACCGCCTCCGGATCCTTGGGATCCGAACTCATTGTCCCTTGGAAAATCACCTCCGTACGCTCTTTGGTGACACTGAGGAGAAAAGAGGGGAGGACGGCGTGTCACACTGCAGAAAAGGGAAGGAGAGCCTGTTTGGTCAGAATGTGTGGAGAC
The DNA here is from genome assembly GCF_029633865.1 of Lampris incognitus. NCBI lineage: Eukaryota > Metazoa > Chordata > Actinopteri > Lampriformes > Lampridae > Lampris > Lampris incognitus. Next base: position 8,450,872 of record NC_079227.1, read on the forward strand.
CTGGATTCAACGTCACCTCTACAGACTACTGACGTATCCTCATAAGTCGCTCTTATCCACAGCGTCAGCTTTTTGGGCGAGTACTGAAGAGTACTGAACGTAGTACTGAAGCTGTCGTTTGTACAGTATCAACATGAACCGGCACTGAAGTCGTAGCAGGACGTCAAGATTCAAAAGAGTTCATAGTTAAATGGAGTGGCATGTCGCCTGTCCATTATCAGTCTACCATAAAGTGATTCTGAGGTGTCCGGGTGGTGTAGCGGTCTATTCCATTGCCTACCGACACGGGGATCGCCCATTTGAAACCCCATGTTACCGCCAGCTTGATCGGGCGTCCCTACAGACACAACTGGCCGTGTCGGCGGGTGGGAAGCTGGATGTACCCTGGTCGCTGCACTAGCGCCTCCTCTGATCGGTCAGGCCTCCTGTTCGGGGCGGAGGGGGAACTGGGCGGGAATAGCGTGATCCTCCCACGCGCTACGCCCCCTGGCGAACTCCTCGCCGTCAGGTGAAAAGAAGTGGCTGGTGACTCCACGTGTATCGGAGGAGGCATGTGGTAGTCTGCAGCCCTCCCTGGACCGGCAGAGGGGGTGGAGCAGTGACCAGGACAGCTCGGAAGAGCGGGGTAGTTGGCCAAGTACAACTGGGGAGAAAAGGTGGCATGTCACCTGTCCATTATCAGTCTATCATTAAGTGATTCTGCAGTACACGGCTACACGGGTGTAGCTCTGAAACAGTCAAATCTAAAAGGTAAATATATAATAATTACGGTTCAAAATGATGGTAGGGGGTGGCAAAATAAACAGAGCAGTCTGAGAAATGAACAAGTGGAAAGCAGTACGGCAGTGCTTGGTTTTCTAGCGAGGACCGGTACCAGATACAGACCGGGAGAGAAAAGACACACATTGGTGTGTTACCCACCCGTGAGACGTCAATACAATCCAGCCTGTCCCCATCGTCCCAGACCAAACCCTGAGGCCTTCGTACGGTAGCTCGCACTGCTGGTTAAGTCACTTTGTGGTTCTGGGAATTCTTGGCTCACACAATCAGAAGTCATATAATCAGATCAGACTCGAGCCAAGACGGCAGCGGACCTGCCAAACTCGACACATTAAGGTCAATTGGCCAATTTTGAAACAATATTCAACCATAATAAAACACGAGACCCAAACTGGATCAGATATTTGTATTGCAGACATTTCTGTTTTAATAAATTCAGCGTTAGCGCGCACATTTGCACTTTTACTTTGCCCGGCGTGCCAGGTCTGAGCCGCCACCGAACCGCTGCTCTGCCTTGTCGAGATTTTCTCGTTCTTTTTGTATTCCATTCCCGTCTATGTGACCTCTGACCCTACCTGCCGAAGGCGCCGTAGGTGTTGACGATGCGCAGCGGGTCGAAGGACGTGTTCATCACCTGTCTGGGATTCAACAGGTTCATCGCCACGGGGACGCTCAGGTAGCCGATGAGAACGCCCAGGGAGATGTTCGCCACTCGACGCATCAGCATACCTGACACACACACACACACACACACACACACACACACACACACACACACACAGTGTTAGATGGGAAGAACAGCAGCGAGAGAGAAGGGCTCGCTGCACAGTCACTTTAAGCACCAACACCTGGCTTGACACCTCCTGATTTTTTAGGTGGCGGGGACGTGGAGGTCAGCGCTCTTTGTATCTCTCTCCCTTGTGCCTGGTTATGCGCTTACCGACGAAGCGGCGCGGCCAGAGAACGCCGTCGTGCCAATCCAACATTCTGTGCAGTAAAAAGCGTTTTTCCTCGGGTGTGTCCCATCAACACTCCCCCAACGGAAAGGCTTAGCCCGTTAGGTCACGAGGCAGCCGGTATCGACAAGCGTTTAACGAAACGGCTCCAGCTCCGTCACGCCCGTGTCCTGCTACTTGATGGCGTGATTTGTCCCATGCATGTTAAAAACATCAACCGTGATCCCGCTGAAGCTGGCATTTCAATTTTCAAATACTTTTTTTTTCTTTCTTAAGTGTCTTATAAAAAGACCGAAACACTCCCATACTGCAGGTAGTGGGCTAGTTTATATGCGGCTTAAGTTACATCTGGGCTGACGTTAAACCAGCCCATTAACGGGCCCACAGGGACCAATTAGTGAGGGCCCGCTTCTGCTTTACCACATGTTAACTATAGCCCTTAATGGACGAGTGTCGGCTGCATCACGTTCAGCTTCCCTCCGCGTCTGAGAACGCCGCATTTGCTCTTCTACATGCTCCCCCCACCTGTCTCTCTCTCTCTCTCTCTCTCTCTCTCTCTCTCTTATCCCCCCCTCATTTGGGCCACCTCAGCTGTCCAAGCGCTAATCCCTTCCCTTCCCATACTTTCCTCTACCATATGACTTGACCAGCTACCCACTTCAGTCAGCTTTATTCTCAGCTGTAATTAAAACCAGTCGTTATAAGGCGTCCGGGTGGCGTGGTGGTCTATTCCGTTGCCTACCAACACGGGGGTCGCTGGCTTGAATCCCCATGTTACCTCCGGCTTGGTCGGGCGTCCCTATAAACACAATTGGCCGCGTCTGCGGGTGGGAAGCCGGATGTGGGTATGTGTCCTGGTTGCTGCACTAGCGCCTCCTCTGGTCGGTCGGGGCGCCTGTTCAGGAAGGGAGGGGGAACTGGGGGGGGAATAGCGTGATCCTCCCACACACTACGTCCCCCTGGCGAAACTCCTCCGTCAGGTGAAAAGAAGCGGCGGGCGACTCCACATGTATCGGAGGAGGCATGTGGTAGTCTGCAGTCCTCCCCGGATCAGCAGAGGGGGTGGAGCAGCGACCAGGACGGCTCGGAAGAGTGGGGTAATTGGCCAGGTTCAACTGGGGAGGAAAAGGGGGGGGGGGGTTGGGGGGGATCCCCCCCCCCCAAAAAATTTCCCCTCTCGATCTCACCGCTCAATGTAATGTAGTGGGGCAGGGGTATAAATGGTATGGGGGTATAGACTGAGGTACACGGTTACCATGTGAAGACCTAGAAACACACACACAAAGACACGAGTGTGTGTGTGTTTGTGTGTATCCATACCTTTGGTGGGTTTCGGGGTGCGTCCAGCCGCCTCTTCAGCCTGTATCTCTCGCACAGCCTCCTTTGCGCCACCTCCAGAAGGGAACAGGAAGCCCAGCGACGCGTCATCGAAACAGGCTAGGCTGGGAACGATGGTCAGCCAGTTAAGGAAACTAAGGTTCCCACTCACTATCAGAGTTACCTGGCACACAAGGGGGACAGGGTTGGCAATCAAGAGAAAAACAGCTTATTCAAGTGAAACCCGCCAAGGCATCTTCATCGGCATCTGTGTCTGTCCTTTTAAAAATGTGTCTGAAGTGGTTTAACAGTGTAGTGGCTCGCGCAAAAAAGCTGCATCTTTTAAAGGCGCTGCCGAAAACAGAAAAAAAGAAGACCAATAAAAGCTGATTGTTTACCATACAGTTATTTCAACATAGACTGACTTATTTTCATTACATCATTTATGAGAGTGGATGAGGGACCAGGACTACACAGCAATACCACACAGCTAAGGGTCAGGTTAAAACACACACAAGAGAGACAAGTCTTCTTATGAGTGATTAACCACATGATGAACAGACAACTCACGTCTAACATTGCTCGTCTGAAGGCAGCGGGACTTCAAATGACTGCTGACATCAATATGTTAAGTTATGTTGCCTTCACATGGGCCATGATGAATCAAGAAAGGCTACCTAAAATTTTATAGGAGGTCCAAAAGAACCTGTAAAGTACCTCAAGCATCTCATCCATTTGGCAGCATTTTGGGTCATATTGGCTGGCTTGAACAATCAACAACAATATATATTTTTTTAACAACCCCCCCACCCTTCTTTTCTCCCCTATTGTACCTGGCCAATCAGCCCGGTTGCTGCTCCACCCCCTCTGCCGATCCAAGGAGGGCTGCAGACTACCACATGCCTCCTCCGAATTCAGAGTTGTAAAAACCAGGTCCAGAAAGTAAAAGTCCAAACCATGTATTTGCTCCACTCGTGCATTACACCAGCAGATTCTAGTCAACAGCACTCCTCAACTAGGTAGGGGAAACTAGTTAATGAAATCCGCTGGTTTAGTAACATGGCTGGAGCAAATACACGGTTTGGACATTTACTTTCTGGACCTGGGTTTTACACCTCTGCCCCCAAAACATGTGGCGTCGCCAGCCGCTTCTTTTCACCTGACAGTGAGGAGTTTCGCCAGGGGGACGTAGTGCATGGGAGGATCACATTATCCCCCCCCCCCCCCGAACAGGCGCCCCGACCGACCAGAGGAAGCGCTAGAGCAGCGACCAGGACACATACCCACATCCGGCTTCCCACCCGCAGACACGGCCAATTGTGTCCGTAGGGACGCGCGACCAAGCCGGAGGTAACACGAGGATTTGAACCGGTGTTCCCTGTGTTGGCAGGCAACGGAATAGACCGCCACGCTACACGGACACCACTTTTGCATATCTTTACCCAAATACTGATGTGTACTCTGATGCAGACTTCTCCATGGGCACTCAGCCCTACAGAACATTGACACGTTTAAACATGTTACCTGGAACAGGATCTGGATGACTCCGTTGACCATGCACATCCTCCTGCCCAGGAAGGTGAAGAACGGGACGGCGAGCTCGATGAAGTGGTTGGAGAGCGTCTCAAAGCGGTGGAACCACCACGGCGAGCGGTGCATGTAGTAGGACATGGGGTTAGGCACCGGCTGAGTCTGCAGAGAGAGAGAGAGATGGGAGGAGAAAGGAGGAGAAGGGGAGCAGATGGAGGGTGAAAGACAAAGAGCGTGAGAAGTCAGCGCGAAAAAAAAAAAGACAAAGAGGTGCAAATATGTCAGCTGTTACACGTGGAACCACAAATGCATGTGTACGGACACACACGCCACCCGTTAGTTGTCGAGGGTTTAGTGAAGCCGGGTGTTAAGCTAGCGCGAGTTAAGCCGCCGTTTGGAAAGTGACGCCCCCTCTGGCAAAACTGAGACACATTCATTGGACACATGAGATCTTTTGGAATTTTCCCCCTTCCTCCCCCAATTGTATCCAGCCAATTAACCCACTCTTCCGAGCCGTTCCGGTCGCTGCTCCGCCCCCTCTGCCGATCCGAGGAGGGCTGCAGTCTACCACATGCCTCCTCCCATACATGTGGAGTCACCAGCCGCTTCTTTTCACCTGACAGTGAGGAGTTTCGCCAGGGGGCCGTAGCACGTGGGAGGATCCCGCTCTTCCCCCCAGTTCCCCCTACCCCCCAAACAGGCGTCCCCCACCAACCAGAGGAGGCGCTAGTGCAGCAACCAGGACACATACCCACATCTGGCTTCCCACCCACAGACACGGCCAATTGTGTCGGTAGGGGCGCCCGACCAAGCCGGAGGTAACACAGCGATTTGAACCGGCGATCCCCGTGTTGGTAGGCAACGGAATAGACCGCCGCGCCACCCGGACGCCCCTGAAGAGGTGCAAATATGTCAGCTGTTACACATGAACCACACGCCACCC